>NW_027187142.1:104944-112424 GCF_028583685.1 Petaurus breviceps papuanus | reverse complement strand
GAGGTGAAAGGGACCAGACATGCGGCAGGAGGTGAAAGGGACCAGACATGCGGCAGGAGGTGAAAGGGACCAGAGATGCGGCAGGAGGTGAAAGGGACCAGAGATGCGGCAGGAGGTGAAAGGGACCAGACATGCGGCAGGAGGTGAAAGGGACCAGACATGCGGCAGGAGGTGAAATGGACAGGCCTTGGTACCATCTTGTATCTGGGGCAGAGAGAATGAGGAGCCTCCTAGGTTGAGAGTCTGGGGCGCTGGGGGAGTGGGTGTGTTGTAGAAGGAAGGTCTGGGGAAGAGATGACGAGTTCTGCTTTGACCAAGCCGAGTTTGCGATGCCTGTGGATGGAAGTGAGGCAGAGCGAGGTCAGGGCTGGACTTGTCAGCCCAGGACTCATCCGCAGCGAGGGGGGCTCTTCCGAGGGGCAGATCGCAGGTGGGGGCGGGGAGTGGGCGAAGAGGCTCCCCGGCTTCTCCAGGACCGGGCCAACACAAGAAAGGGCAAACCCGGGGAACTGAGGCAGCAAGAGCGGCGCCTTTGGTCTGTAGCCGTTCCGCCCATGCCGGGGAAGCAGCCTGCAAAGGAGGTGGGCTCCCCGGCCCCGGAGGTATTTCAGAGATGGGGGGCGGGGAACTAGCCGGACCCTCCCTCGCGGAAGTCCTTTGAGATCCCCTGCCCGCCCAGCCCCCTCCCTGCGCCACCCACGCCCTAGGCGGAAGGGGCTGGGTGCTGGAGCCAGAACGGCAGCCAGGGGGCATGCGCGAGGACGGCGAACTGCGCAGGCGCGACTCTGTCCGGGAACATCCGGGCTCGGCCGGGGGCAGGTTGGAACCCAGAGGGCGTCGGAAGCGGAAGCTGCCCCACCCTCCGCCAGCCAGGGCCCTCCCTACGCCTGCGCAGTGCGTGCCCGCGCCGCGCGCCAGGGGCGGGGCCGGGGGCGGGGCCGGGCGGGCGGTCAGTCAGCTGACGAGCCCGAGGCGGCGGCAGAGGCGTAGGAGGAGGCGCTCCGGGAGGGGAGCGGCTGACGCGGCCATGGCGACCACCGTCAGCACCCAGCGGGGCCCGGTAAGGCGCGGGGCGCTCGGGGGCCCCGGGGAGGGGCTGCTGGGGGGGGGCTTGGGGGGGGCCGCCCGGGGTCCCCCCTCCCCCCCCGCCGTGGGGGAGGGGCCGGGACCCCCTTCCTCCCCGCGTCCGGTCCGTGGGGCGGCCCCCCAGAAACGCCCCTTCCGTGACCCCGTGACTCGGCCGGGCTCTGGCCCCGCCCTCCCCGGTGACCCCTCAGGGCAGCCCCTCCCCCTCCTCGGGGAAGGACTTTGGCCCCGCGCCTCCCCCTGCGGACCCGAGGCCGAAGCGGCCTTTCTGGGGGGGCGGGGGGGGGCGCTGCGTGTCTGTGGGGGGGGGGTGACGGCGCGAGACCCCCGCGCGGGGCTCCTTCGGGCCTGGCTCTTTATTTCCTTGCGTGTTTGCCGGTCCCGCGTGAAGATCGTTAGTGTCTGTTTTAGGGGAGCCCCGGGCCGGGCCGCTGCCTCAGTTTCCCCGCCTGCCGGTCACTTGCCCACTGCTTTGATCTCTGTGGAAGGGCACCTGCCTCCGCAGCCCCGAGCGGTGCGGGGCGCGGTGCGGGGCGGCTGGGCCGAAGTCCCACCGTCTGTGAGATAGGGCAGGCTGGATGCTTCCTCGGGGCTTGCGGGTGTGACGGCGCGTCAGGCGTGCCCGCCACTGGCCAGGGCCCTCGCCGAGGGTCGCCGGACAAGCGCAGCCGCGGCCCTCCTTACCCGTGACGCGGAGCGGGCGAGCGCCTTCTCTGCCCCAGACGCATGGTGGTCGTGCTAGGAGGCCCCGGGGACCGCTCTTATCCAGGGTGTTTGTGGCCCATGTGCCCGCCTGGCACAGAGCTGGGAGAGTCACGAGCCCGAGGGAAGGACCCTGAGACTCTGCAGCCTGGGGCCAGACGTCATGAGACTAAATGCGCTAGAGATAAATAAAGACAGTCTGGCCGGCGGGGACAAAACCCTCAACGTCCCAAGTGTGAGATGGGAAAGGCTGGGGCCGGGGGAGGTGGGATGGAGAAGAGACACTCGGACACACAGGGGAGAGAGTTGGGAAAGGTCAAGCTCCAGGCACCGGGCAGGCCCTCTGTGGATGCTTGTTCCCTTCCTCCTCCCCACTCTTCTGAAATCAAGTGTTGGGCTTTGAGGAGACTGAGTGCCCCGTGATGTGATTTGGCAATGGGCTTGCAGCAGCCCTGGGAACATTGTCGTCTTGGGCTCCTGTAGGAGGGGCAGAGCTGGTGGGAGTGGGAAGTGAAAGTCTGTCCTCTGCCCTCCCTCAATTTCTTCGGCCAATTCTGGGGGCCGGGGCATCGATTGCTGAGCTGGGGAGGTCCCCCAGGAGGGCCCCATGACGCCATGTTGCCGCAGGAGAGGCCAGTGGGGGCACACGGTGCCGGTGCCAGGAGCCATGCAGAGAGGCAGAAGCTCCCCGCCCCCCCAGCCCCAAGGCCAGAGGCGCCCAGGCCCCGCTCAGCCGGCTCCCTCTTTCTTCCTCTAGGTTTACATTGGTGAGCTGCCTCAGGACTTCCTGCGCATCACCCCCACGCAGCAGCAGCAACAGATCCAGCTGGATGCCCAGGCAGCGCAGCAGCTGCAGTATGGCGGAGCCCTGAACACCGTGGGCCGACTCAGCATCACCGTGGTGCAGGTACTGGCTCCCTGCCTCCCTTGGGGTCTGCCCAGAGAGCAGGCTGCCTGCCTGAGCTTGCCTGGGAGCATGGAAATGGCTGCAGCCTTCCACAGAAGAATGCCCTGAAGGGCCAGCTCTCCAGGGCCCTTCTTTGTGCTGGGAGTGATTTGTCTCCTCCTATGCAGGTTTATGTTGAAAACCCTGCTGGGGCAGTGGGAAGCAGACCAAGCTTTGACCTTGCTGACTATGCCCCGGCTGCCTTGAGAGTGACATGCACTTTCCTTGCCCCAGAGACCCTGTTCTCTGGGGCTCTGGCTGGGCGCACCATCCCCAGAGGGTAGGGGCGGGCAGTGCACCCACTGGCCGTCCATCTGGGATCCCACACACTTGTTGAGGACCTGCCATGTTTCCTCAGTGGTGTGCCTTGTGTTGGGATCACTGTCCCGAGTAGGCTGCAGCCTCCTCCTGTCCACTCCCTACACGTACATCACTGCCGCCTGGTCTCCTTGGAGGGGGTGGCTGTGCCAGGGGTCCCAACAACATTGAATTTAAAGGGGGGAGGGGAGAGGCGAGAGGCGTGCTGGGGCACCTGGGGGTAAATGCAGACCATTCTGTCCATCTGCATGTCCCAGCCTGGACATAGGCATTCCCTTCCACTCATGTTTTCCTGTATGGATTGTTAGTGTGATGGTTTTATTTTGTCCTGGTATGTGATTGAGAGGCTTGTCTAATAACAGTTTGGGATTTGAAATAGTCAGCACCATGACCACGCAGATCGGCGGATCTGGGGAGTCCCCTTGGCTGCGTGGTCCCTGCCATGGATATCCTCCATCACCAGGCACATGTCCTCAGGGAGCCCAGCTCTCCTGAGTGTGTTTGGGGCAGCTTTGATCATCGAAGCTTGTGGGCTCTTAGCGAAGGTGGAGGGCCTCTTGGGAAGGGGGCCACGCAGCGGTGGGGCTCTGGAGAACCCACAGACTGCCTCGGCTGTTGGGCTGGAAAGGTGGGAGCTGCTGTGGGGGGACGTTGGGAAAGCTCTCCAGTCCTTCTCTGGCTCACTTACTCCCTGATCAAATGAGTTTGACCTTTTTCTTGTGAATTTAGGAATCAGACTTCTCTGTCTGATTTCAGGCCAGAAAAGACAAACAGAAGAGAGGCTTAGAGAGGAAGGGACAGTGGCTTGTCCACTGCCTACGGCAGCCACACCTTTCCTGAGTGCTGCCTTGTCAGACCGAAGCCCCTGACCTCCGGTCTCTTCCTTCAGAGGGCCTTGGGTGCAGAGAGCGGGGATCTGGTGCTGTCATGCTGGAGGCACCTGGCCCTTTGGGCATTCTGACGTTGAACCAGGCCTGTGGGAGGTTTTTCTGGTCTCATCTTCTGACAGTGGCCTCTGGTGGTCTCGCCACTGCCCTCCCTCCACTTGAGGCCCATTTAGTAGATGAGGCAAACGAGGGATCTGGAATGTGGCAGGGGGCCCTGGACGCTCCCGCTGTCTCCACCACCTCCATCTCGGGCCACCTTCCTGGCAGGAAAGCAGGAGCAACACTGGGTCAGAGACGGAAGAAACCCTGCCCCCAGGGAGCTCCCCGGCTAGTGATGGTTCTGTCCAGACAGGCCGGAGGCAGAGGGGGACCCCCTGCTTTGCCTGACCTCCCACAGCCGCTGCAGCGTGTGCGTGCGTGTGCATGTGCACTCGGGTAGGGCATCAGGCCTCAGCAGAGACATTGCCTGGCAGACTTTCCCCTTTGGGAAAGTGCCATGGTCCGTGTGGGTTTGTGCAGAAGCTTCCTCTCTGTTCTCCCGTCTACTCTGGCTCGGGTGCAGTGTGACCCTTGACGACCACAGCCAAGTGGAGCTCTGTGTCCAGGCCCCGGGCTTTCGCTCTGGCTGTGCCTCCCCTCCCCCTCAGCACCACCTGTAGACCTGCTGAGGAACGGTGGGGGAGGGGCACTCTTATCCTGCTGCTTTACTGAGGTTAACTGTGGAGTTCGGGCGGACTCTTCACTCCCTGTCAGTAACGCGTCATTTGCCAAAAGCAAACACTTTACTATATAGATAGAATTGTGTGTTGTGTGTGTGCCTGCGTTTATTTGTCTCCGTTTGTTTGCTTTTGTTGCATTATTTTTTCTAATCATACTGGATCCTCTGGTCCCAGTGGACCTCTCTGCCTTCATTTTAATTACAGTCCTTGGTTTTACACCAAGACCGCCAACCATAGGAAACAGCATCCCATTTCTCCCTCTGTTTTCTAGTCTTTTTGAGATAAAGGGTGTTATGTTTGGTAAAAGCCCATTCTGCATTTCTTGATAGATCGTGATGAGAATTTTTATTTTTAATATGGCCTATTCTGTGCATAGTTTCCCTAATTTTCCTGGCAGCTGGGTGGCACACTGCACAGAGTGCCAGGCCTAGAATCAGGAAAACTTGTTAAAATCCAACCTCAGACACTTACTAGCTGTGTGACCCCGGGCCAGTCACTTAACCCTGCTTACCTCAGTTTCCTCATCTGTCAAATGAGCTGGAGAAGGAAATGGCAAATGCTCCAGGATCTGCCAGGAAAACGTCAGAGGGGTTAGACACGGCCGAGCCTCTGACGCAGCTTGTCTGTCACATGGGCCCTGGCTCTCTTAGATACTGCTGTGGCTTCTTTACTGATTTATTCAGCACTTTTTCTTCTTTGCTCGTTTCTTTAGTTTTCTTTTGATGATTTATCTCTCCCTGCTTTAGGCATCAGCACTAGGTTTGTGTCATAGAAGGGATTTAAGAAGCTGCTGTTTCTTCCTATTCTCACAAACAGTTCATGTAAAATTGGGAGTTCATTCTTTTCTAAATGTTGGGTAGAAGTCCCCTGTAGATCCATATGGTTCTGGAAGCTAAAATGTATTTTTTAAGTAAAGTCTCATCTGCTACCTCACCTAAACGTTTCCATTCAATGTAGCTGCTGGGCTTTCTTGCATCCTGTCAGCCCTTCTGGCCCTGGAGACAGGGGCTTTCTGGGGCAGTGAGTTCCTTCTGTCTTTGGGGCCAGCCCCCCAGACTGGGGCAGTCCTGAGCCCCCTGAGGCTGTCCTTGTGGGCAGGCACATTGCCACGGCTCTTTTGAATGAAGGTCCATACATGGGTTCTGAAGCGAAGAAGATGAGGGGGCCGCCCCATCACACTGTCTGCCCCTGTGACACGACCTAATGAACCAACTTGGGGGTGGGCACTGCCGGCAGGCACTAGACCCTCCCTCAGGAGAGGCCGCTCTGAGGGCCCCAAGGCACCTGCACTTGGACATGCCCGGAGCCCTCGGGTCACCCCAGGATGAGGGATGGACATCCCAAGGGTAACTTCTGCTGTTCAGGCTTCAGGGAGGGTAGGGTAAGCACTTATTGGGGCTCCATCCATTCCCTCTGAGGCGAGGCCTGCCCTCAGGGGGCACCCACTACTTGGGAGAGCCAGCCACTAAAGGAAGTACAGCTGACTGCCGCTGGCAAGGCCCTGGCGCCCCAGGGCTGCAGCCGCGATGGACCTGGGAGGTTCAGGTGGGGGTGAGAAGAAGGAGGCTAGGGCTGAGTTTGTTCCTCTTGAACCCTTTTTTCCTAATCGAGCTGTCGGCACCACGGCTTCTTCCCGTGGCAGCTCATTGGGGAATGAGGAAGCTGTAATTGGCTCCCGCCTTGTGCCCGCCCCCTCTGCCATCGTGTGTGCCCTCTGCTTTCCAGGCAGGCAGTAAAAGCTGGAATGTGAGGTCAGGCGGCAGAAACAGTGTTTTATGTCTTTTAGTTACCTGGTCTGTGCATGAAGTGACCAGCCACTTCCTCAGGCACTGGCTGAACGTTTTTGTTCCCCCCTGCGGGGGGCATCTGGCCTCTGCTTGAAGCCCTTGTGAGGATGGGGAGCTCGCCACTGCCGTGGCAGCCCGGGCACCTTCGGACGCCTGTCTCCGTCAGGAAGCTCTCCACAAGCCCTTGGGTGGGTGGCTCCCAGGTCAGCAGGAGCCAGGGAGAAAGCATTGGGCAGAGTGCGAGGAGCCTGGGCGATTGGCAGGGGCTTCCCTGCCCTTGCGCTCCTTTCCCTGACTCGGTTTTCTTGTAGGCAAAGTTGGCAAAGAACTATGGAGTGACCCGAATGGACCCATACTGTCGAATCCGGCTGGGCTATGCTGTGTATGAGACGGCCACTGCCCACAATGGCGCCAAGAACCCTCGCTGGAACAAAGTGATTCAGTGCACGGTGCCCCCTGGCGTCGACTCTTTCTACCTGGAGATCTTTGATGAGGTGAGATCCATGGCCGCTCCCAGTCCTGGTAGCACCAGGGAAGGTGGCTCCCCCTCGGCCTGAAGGAGTGAGGGCCGAGTGGGGGCTGTGAAGACCATTGGTGAGTGGAGAGGACCCAAAGGCCCCTGCCCTGGACCCTTACGGCCCTGCCGGGAGGCTTTTCAGACCAGATGGTGCAGCTTCTTCATGGGGAGGAGCCCAAGTTGGGATCAGGGTGAAGGTCCTGGGAATGGCAAAGGGTTGGAGGTGAGATCTGGGAGCTGGGCCAGACAAGGCTCTGGATAAATGCTCCCTTCCCCTGAGGGCGGTGAACCTCCAAGCAGCAGGGTGAGGGCTTCCTTCCTTCTGTTCTCTCCATTTCCATTGTATGTGAGTATGTGTGTACATGTATGGTGTGTGTGTGTAGTGGGAGTGTGTGCATGTGTGTACATGTGTGTTGTGTGAGAACATGCGAGTGTGTACACGTGTGTAGTGTGTGAGAGCACATGTGCGTAGTGTGTGTGTGTGTGTGTGTGTGTGTGTGTGTGTGTGTGTGTGTGTG
>NW_027187142.1:71512-104934 GCF_028583685.1 Petaurus breviceps papuanus | reverse complement strand
GTGTGTGTGTGTGTGTGTGTGTGTGTGTGTGTGTGTGTGTGTGTGTGTCAGGGCCCAGGTGGGTTGGTTGAGGAGAGGCCAGTGTTCAGGGTCCCTTCAGACTCGGACCAACCCCATCCCCAAAGGCCGCTGTGTGCACAGCTTATGAGTGCCAGTCTTGTTCCTGGGCTTCGGACTCTGGACAGGTGGGTCCTGGCTCCATCAGCTGGCGACCTGGTGTGTTCAGAGTCAGCCGCTGACCCTGGGGCCCTTCTTCAGGAAATTGCCTCTGACGGGGCCTTTTTCACAGATGAGGACACTGAGGCAGGTGCTCTCTCCCCTGTGACTGTCCTTCCCAGATTCTGTGGCACTGGCCAGCTTGGCCCAGGGCATGTTTGGACTTCAGAGCTGGGGGGACCTGGGCTGGCACAAGGTTTTGTCTCAGCTGGTGTCCACACTGTGCCCTCCCGGGGCTCTGGGAGTCACTCTGGGCCCAGGATGTTCCAGAAAGAGCAGGCACTTGGCAGGTTTGAGTGCTGCTCGAGGAGGAGGTGGCTGTGGGAGCAGGGGTGAGCGGGAGCAGCTCACGCATCTGGCCTGCCCACTGGCCCGGGCACAGCCTCACTGTACAGGCTCAGAAAGGGCAGCCCCAGCCAGTGTGTGTTAGAGCTGGGAGGCCTGCCGTCTAGGCCATGCTCCTTAAAAACTGGCCGCTCTGTTTTGGTCCAGAAGAAGAGAAAATGCACACTTTTTCATCATGTAAAGTTAAAAAGGGCTTGCACAGAGAAAACTGCTGCAGGTAACCTTGGGCATTAAGGGTTGGGAAAAGTCCTGGCAGCATCTCCTAGCCAAGCTGGATCAGGCCGTCAGGCAGCCCATGAATTGGCAGCTTTGGGATTTGAGCCCTCAGCCACTGTCCGTCTGGCCCAGCCTCAGGTCTCTCTCCCCTTGACCCTGGTGCTGACCTCACCTGCCAACCCTCAACCCTGGCTCGTTGCCATTGTCAGCAGCGGTGGGGACTGCATATAGAGGAGAGGTGTGTGGATGGCCCTCCGCAGCAAGGCTTTCAGCTCCTGAGTCCCAGTCCGGGCACCCTCTTCCCCTGCTCCAGTCTCTCCCTGTCTGCCGCCAGCAGACACACCCGTCTCCCTCATCCTCAGAAGCCCCATTGACCCCTCCCTCCCCACTAGCCGCCGTTTTAGCTTTTCTCTCTACTGCAGCTGAACTCCTTGTGAAGCATCAGCCGTAGGCACCTCCACGTCCCCTTGTCATCCAAGAAAAGCTGCTCTCTGTGCCCTTGTGGACGACCCCCCCCGAAGCCTTTCCTCGGTCCTCATCCTCTGGGGCCCTGGTGGTCACTGTCTTCTCACCCCCCCCCCCCCCCGACCCCTCAGACAGTGGGTGGCCCTCACCCTTTACCTGTGCCTTGCCGTTGCAGGCGACACCTTCCTCCTAGCCACCCAGGCCAACGAACTCGGTGGGGTCTAATCCTGTCAGTTGCGATTGCCTTTCTAACATCTGGAATACGCCCCCTTTTCCCCTGCCCTGTCCTCACCCTGCTGCAGGCCCATACGCTCTCATCCCTGGGCCTGCAATAGCTGCTGGGGGGTCTGCCTCCCCCTGGTCCATCTCCACTCAGTCATCAGACTGATCTGCTTAAAACATGAGTTGGAACATGGGCTCCTTCCCCCCTCCAGGATCCAGTGCACGGCACTCTCTTGGGCCTTCGAAGCCCTTCACCACTTAGTCCCCCCGCCCACCCTTTCCAGTGTTCTCACACCTTAAAGCACCTCAGACACAGGCAGTTGGGCCCCCAGCCCTGCCTGGCGTCCTCGCAGGCCTCTCCCAAGATGATGCTTCCAGACGCAGGCATTCTCCCCAGCTGTTCTCCAGGCTTTCTTCTTAGGTAGCCTGTCCTGACCCTCCCGAGTGCGTGTACCTGTTGGATCCTTGTATATTTTCTCCCTGGCCCATTTTCCAGGCAGTTTATTTTTGCTGAGATTCCTTTTAAGCTCTTGCTTCCTCTCATCCAGGAATTCTTGTTGGATTTGTGCCCAGATGTGCGTATTTTCTTTGTTTTTTGTTCAGGCTTTGCCTGTAGATGCTTTAGACTGATTGTCTTCTTCTAGCATCTGTCTCCAGAATATCTTTTACAGTGGGGTTCTTCCAGCCTGTGTCTTGACTAAGGACTTGATGGAAGGCCTGGGTTGCTTCTGTCGTTGCTCTCCTGGGTTATTGACTGTTAGGTTATCCAGGCTCACCACCTGCAGACTTTCAGGGCTTCCAGAGGGTTTTTCTCCAAGGCAGCGTCTGATGCCTGCCCCCTGGTCCTGAGCCCCCGTCAGCCAGCAGGGAAGCTGTGTGGCCCCCGAGGGAGACAGCTGCAGGCTCCTCTTTTGCTCTGGGTTTCCTGCCCTGGCTCTTGGCCTGCTCCTGGGATCTGAGCCGTCCACACACTGCCGCTTCTGAACCTGCTCTTCTCCTCTGTCATTGCCTAGGCCCTGTAACTGCCCCTTGCTCTGGAGTGCCGCTGCCGGGGTTCCTTCTTTATTCTGTCCAGAATCTGATCTGGAGCTGGGAAATGAGTGACAGACCTGCCAGAGGGCTCTTCTTCCCATACAGTGGGTGTGGGGCCTCCTTTGGCGTCGGCGGACAGTCCCTGCCTAGGCTGTAAGGCGTCTGTCTCACAGTCATCCTTGGCCAGGCCTTGTCTGTCCCTGGTCAGAGGATCCACTGTGGCTTTGTGTCGGATTTTCCCATCAGGCTTTGGTCTAGTGCGTTTTTTGGATCTGTTTGGAGGAAGAAGGTGGAACTCACTGACTTCTGTCTGGTCTTGTTACCTTGGCTTCACTGGGAATAGAACTTGTCAATGACTTTAAAAATGACAGACCTCACATCTGATCAAAGAAGTGCCATCTCCAAGCACTCTGAGGTGGCACCTCCCCATCCCCCATGATTTTGGAGGTTTGGGGCGTTTTGGGAGGAAGCATCACTTCCTTCTTTACTAGTGACCCAAAGGTGACAGCCTGAGGAAGCTCTGAGAACGACAGAAACAGTGAGGACGTACGTGCTGCCTGTGGCAAAGTCACTTAAGGATAGTGACAGTAATTGTGAACGTCTGTGTAGCCCTCCCATGCCCGGCTCACATCCAGCGAGGAAAGGTCCCCCTTGCCGGCTGTCACGGAAAGGAGCGAGCGTCTCTTCTTGTGGGCCACACCGCGGGGCCTGGGGGTGCGTGGGCAGCTCTTTGGCACCTGCTCCCACTCCTCTCTCTGTCTAGTTTGTCCCAGGGATGTGAGGGCACTGAGCTGACTTGTCAGTTACACCTTGTTCCTGGTGGTAGAGCCTCAAGAGCATGGCCATGGTCGGAGGCTGCTGATGGCCTTGCCCGCCGACAGCAGGGGGGCTTCTAATGCGAGCACATCCTGTGCCCCTGGGGCCAGTTTTTCCCTGGCCGTGGGGCAGGGCCTTTCTCCTCTAGGCCAGTCACACCTGTTCTCTCCTCTCCCTTGTGTGTGTCTCCTCAGCGCGCCTTCTCCATGGACGACCGCATCGCGTGGACTCACATCACGATTCCTGAATCTCTCAAGCAAGGCAAAGTGGAGGATGAGTGGTACAGCTTAAGTGGGAGACAGGGCGACGACAAAGAGGGCATGATTAACTTGGTCATGTCCTACTCGGTGAGTGGGGCAGCACGGCCATCCTCCTCTGCTCAGCCAGAGAATTGTATTCCTTGTGGCTTCGGGGAAGCAGGTGGGCATGGACTGTGAGCTCCTCGAGGGCAGGCCCCTGCCTCTTGGTTCTGCGTCTTCTGGGACTCACCCTGTGCCTGCCTTAGATTAGGGAAGTAAGCTCCATTTCCTTCCATTCCCCTAAGTGCAGTGAACCAAGACGGCTCCTCTTGGCCCTCCAGAAACAAAGCTGGTTTTCCGGGCTCCTTTTTCTCAGTTCCTTTCCTGACCCTGATGTGACCGGATGTCCCATGAAGGAGTTTTTGCCTTTAAGTACATGATAAAACCAACTCTGTCTCGTCATTGATCTGTTATTAGCATTCACTGTCTTCGTGGATCGCTGAGAAAACAACAGAAACAAGGCCCAAGAAACTGGAAGGTTGACCTGGTTGGGACGGGCTTTTCTCCACACCCCAGTGGGTTTCTGGCTGTCATTCCCGGAGTTGGCCTCCCTGGTGTAGGCAAACGCAGGGACAGTCAGCCAGTAAGCATTTATGAAGCACCTCTATTCTAGGCACTGTGCTTAAGCACAAAGGGTAGCAGAAGAGGCAGAAGGCAGGCCCTGCCCTCAGGGAGCTCACAGTCAGTGAACGGGTGGCCATCCAGCATTCTCCCTCGACCTTCCTTGTTCCATAATGGAGCCTGTCCACACCCAGCACCACCTCTCCCCAGTGCCCCGTGTGCTCTCCGGAAGGAGTATACCTCCCGTGTCCCCACACGCTGGCTTTGTTTCAGAGTCAGGCATCGGGGAAGCTGGCATCGCATTAACAAGGGCTTCCTGAGGCTGTGTCTCCTGAGGCTTCAAGGCCAGGCCAATACCCCTTCCCCAGTCCAGCTGTACAGTAACTGGAATGTTGTCTGTGCTGCCTGTCCCTGAGAGCTTTCAGCTCCGGAGGTGGAGCCATGGTAACCCATTCTCTGTCTGCCTTCCCAAGAGCCTGACTTTGCACTTGTTGCTTGGAATGTACCTGGCAGCTCCTAAAATCATGGCTGATGTCATTAGGCCCTTTGGTTGGGGAGTGCTGTTGGGCTGTGAAGGGTCTCCTGCAACCCAGGGACAGTGAACTCTTCAGTTGGCTTCAAAGCCGTTCCACTTCTTAAAAGAAACTTTCGACTTTTTTTTTCAGTTACTCATAAACAAATATTCCCGCTCTCTTTTCCTCCCTTTCTTTCCCCCTCCTTAAGAAGGCAAGCAATTTGATATCAGTTATACATGTGCAGTTGTGCCAAACATTTCCACGTTACCCATGTTGCAAAAGAAAACGCAGACCAAAACCCAAGAAGAATGAAGTTCAGAAAGGCTGCTTCGTTCTGTGCTCAGACTCCCCCGGCCCTTTCTCTGGAGGTGGGCAGCAGTGTCCATCCTGAGTCTTTCCGAACTGTCTTGGGTCATTGCATTGCTGAGAAGAGCGAAGTCATGCGCAGCAGACCATTGGTACAGTGTTGCTGTCACTGTGTACGGTGTTCTGGGCCTGCTCCCTTCACCCTGCATCACTTCCTGGAAGTCTCATTCTGCTCATCCTTTCTCATAGCACAATAGCATCCCTTATAATCATGTGCCACCAGTTGTTCAGCCAGTCCCCAGTTCATGGGCATCCCCTCAACTGCCACTTCTGTCTTTGTGCTAATAGGTCCTTTTTCCCGCTTTGATCTCTTTTGGGGTCCAGACCTGATAGTGGTATTGCTGGGTCTAAGGTCGTGCGCAGTTTAGTAGTCCTTTGGGCGTAGTTCCACACTGCTCTCCAGAATGATTAGACCAGTTCACAACTCCACCAGCAATGCCTTAGTGTCCCAGTTTCCCCACATCCCCTTCAGCATTCGTCATTTTCCTTTTCTGTCATGTTAATTCATCTGATAGGTGTGAGGTGGCTCCTCAGAGGTGTTTTAATTTGTGTTTCTCTAACCATTAGTGATAGCTTTGATTTCTTCTTTAGAAAACTGCCTATTCATGGCCTTTGACTGCTTTATCAAGTGGGGAATGGTCCTTATCTTTATAAACTTGAGTCACTTTCTTATATATTAGATAAATTAGATGTAAGAGTTTTGGCTTTTTTTCCCCAGTTTCCTGGCTGCACTGGTTTTATTTGTGCAAAAACTTTAAATTCCATGTAATTCCAATTGCATCCTGTCTCTCCTGCCTTATCTCCTTGGGCCTTAAATTCTAACCTTCTCAATAGCTCTGACGGGCAGACTGTCGCATGTCCCCTGACTTGCTTGTTGTATCACCCTTTATGTCTAAATCACACACCCCTTTTGGCCTCACATCAGCGTATGCTTTGAGATGTTGGTCTGTCCCTAGTTTCTGACAAACTCCAGCTTTCTAGTAGTTTCTGTCCAGTAAGTGAGTTCTCGGGACCTTTTTCGCAAGCTTTTGGCCCCCTTGAGGGCCTGGGCCTCCCTCCCACTGCTTGAGCTCTCTCTTCACAGGCCCAGCACTATCATCCACCTTGGCTGCCCCCAGGAAACTCATCCTCCTGGACATGGCTCCAGCTTTGGCCTTCAAACCTGGCCAGGACCCTCAGTCACTTCTGCCCCTCTGATGGGAGAGCCGGAGGACAAGGCAGAGGGCTCGGAAGCCCAGCTCTGCTTGGTTTTGACTCCTCAGTGCCCCTAGGCCCTGGCCCCTCCTTTCCAGCAGCCTGTGGTGCATCACCTCCCCCCACTCAGCTGTATGCTCCTTGAGGGCAGGGTCTGCCTTCCTTTCTCACAGTGCATGCTTGTTCTTCTTTATCAGCCCACAGCTGCTTCTTTGACACTTGTGTTGGTGATCTCTTCCGGATGTCCTAGGGGACAAGTTAGTGGGGGGGGGGGGCAGGGAATGCAGGTAGCCTTCTCTGGGATCATCTCCTGATGGGACTGTGGGAAGCAGCCAGCCTTTCGTAGGGCACAGCAGGCAGGAGCTGTGGGCCCCCTGGGCTCTGGTCTCATCTCCCTTTTCAGGATCTTTCTCATAGGCACATGGACAGGCTCCTATGTTGGTTCATTTGGGTGTGGACTTTTCTGTCACAGCTCAGTCACATTCACTGCCTCTCCACAGGGTGGCGTCCGTAGGAGGCTTTGAGCAGGTGGAATGTAGTTTCGTGTAGTGTCATTATTTAGAGTGAGGATATCCTTGGAAGCCTTATTTAGCTCTTCTTTGGTGACTTGGAAAAGAGGAAGTCTCTTCTATTGAAGGGAAAACACCGGTTACTGGGCAGCTGGATCAGGGGAAGGATTTCGGCCTGGCCCTGAAGCCTCTTCTTGTCCTGTCCTCCCACGTGGCACAGCAGGAGACACACCGTTGGGAAGCCCTTCCTACAGGCGCCACTTTCCTCGATGCCTTTGAGAAATCCCGGAGGCCTTTGAATGACTGACCCTGAAACAAACCTAGTGTCTGGGGGATGTATGGCACATGCTCCTTCCGGTGAGTCCGTGGAGGACCCGGTGGCCTGGTGGCTGTGAACAAGGAACTCCATCACCCAGCCAGAGGAGTGGCTCTTGTGGGGTCAAGATCTGAGGGAATGCTGGGTGGGAAGGCTGTGGGAGGGTGCCGGGTGCACAGCAGGAAGGGATCTGCATCCTGTGCTGTGCTGAGGGGCTGCACGGGCACAGCCCTGGAAACACTCATGTGTGAGGTCACAGCTGGCAACAGGAGTGCGTTTGGGCTCCGTGCGGAGCCACTTCAGACGGCCTTGCCTTTTCCCAAAGGCGCCTTCCTGCTTGTTGCTGTTGGCCAGTGGGTTATTCCTCCGGCTGGGCCCCACTCAGCTTGTGTTGCTGCCTTTTTGTCCCCAGTCTCTCCCAACCGCCATGATGATGCAGCCTCAGCCTGTGGTCCTGATGCCCACGGTGTACCAGCAAGGGGTTGGCTATGTGCCAATTACAGGTATGTCTCTTGGCCACTCCTTTTCCCCTCTGCTTGGCTTTACCTTAGTCCTTTTTCAAGATGGTACAGACTTCCCAAGTGACTGATCTAGGGCTTGGCCATAGGCGAGCCTTGGGACTGTGGGGGCAGGGGTGGAGAGGCCAAGGCATTTACCAGGCAGTAACTTGAGTCTCGGGCTGTGATGGTTCCTGATGGGTCAGCAGCTGGGGAGGCAGCTTTACTGAGGACTTCTCAGCTGTTTGTACCAAGGCCCTCCGCCTTTTCAGGGTCTTCTCCTGTCATCCCCTTTTTGACTGAAGAATGAAGTGGGGAGCGGGCGGATATGACTCTGGAGCTGGAATGTTTCTACTTCTTAAGGCAGTTGGGAAGCCCCCAGTCTGTGGCAGCCCCTTGCCAAGCCCTGAGGTGACAGTTCCTGCCCTCCAGGAGCTGCCATTCTGCAGGGGGGAACAACATGCCAACAGCTCTGGACAAAGCTCCAAACAGGAGCTGTGGGAGCTCATGGCACAGGGAGATGGGGAATGGCTTCCTGCCCCCCAGAGAGGTGGGGAGACCAGCAGTGCCCCAGCAAGGGGCTTCTCTGGGGCGCTGCCAGCTGCTGCCACTCCAGTAGCAGAGGCTTCCCCACACACTGAGGCCAGATGCAGTCCATGGGGCAGGCTCACAGGCATCAGTGCCTTCCCTCATGGGCATACGGCTTTGCCTCTTAGCAAAATCTCATTTAGACTGACTTCTCTCACTTGGCCCACACAGACATGGGTTTTGTTCAGATTTTCTGCCCTCATCCCTCCCCAGGGGCTGGGGGCTGGCCCCAGATTCCCCTGTAGATGGTGTCCCTCACTGGGACCAGCAGTGCCGTCCAGTGGGTTAATGGGTGCCCTGGCCTGGCAGAAACCAGACGGTCTTGAGGGCTTTATCTTGGCTCCCATCCTCCTGCATGTACTGTGAAGGGGCCACTCTTGGAGAAATTCAGAAATGCTTGCTGGTGGTAGGTGGGGTCTTCTGGGCTTTGAGCATCCCTTTGCCACCCTCCCCCCCCAACAGTGTTCACAAGGCACACACTGATGCTTACTTGGCTTCTTGGAGAGAGCAGGAAAGGCTTGGTCTTTGTAGGAGACTTTGGGGGGCATTGTGGCCCCCGTTGCTAGGCAGGCAGGCTCTGCTCTCTTCTCCTTGCGGGGCCCTGTTCTTTCCCTCTGGTTGGGCCCCCTTGCAGACAATGGCCGCCTCCCCGGTCTCTCCCCTGGCTCTCAGTGGCCACTCACCAAGCAGCCTATAGAGGTCAATTGTGACGTGCCAGACGAGTCTGGGCGAGTGCCTGCCTGGCTGTGCTGCATTGAGTTGTGCCAGTGTTCCCCAGGTGAGACTCCTTCCATGAGGCCCACCTTTGTTCTAGAGTTTAGCCCGGGTCAGTGGGGTTTTCCAGTTTAAATTTGGCCCTGCGCTGCTGAGTCCTGGGCCCACTCCCCACCCCCAGTGGCCCTGCCCGGGCTCTGGCCCCCCCCATGGAGCCGCTTCCATCCGGGCTAACGATGCTTACGCTCTGTGCCCTGTGGCCATCCCCTTCTCTGCCCTTTGCAGCCAGAGAGCCCTCGCCCCTCCCCCCCCGCCTGTCCAATGAGCCCCGTTCCCAGACCTGCGTCCTGCTGCCCAGCGTGGCTGTGGTCACTTTAGCAAGAGCAAGACGCAGGCAGGGGGTGTCAGGGAGCCCGGCCCAGTGCGCATGGGTGTGGCTCCCTGCCCAGTACGCTGTCTTGTCTGTAGGGGTGCCAGCAGTCTGTGGCCCCGGGGTGATGCCCTTGGCGGTGGCCCCTCCAGTGGTCAGTCCCCAGCAGCCGTGTAGTGAAGAGGACCTGAAAGCCATCCTCGACATGTTTCCCAACATGGACAGAGAAGTGATCCGCTCAGTGCTGGAAGCGCAGCGGGGGAACCGGGAAGCCGCCATCAACTCCCTGCTGCAGATCGGGGAGGAGTCTTAGGGCCCCGCGGGGCGTGCCCTGCCCAGGCACCCCGTCCCCAAGTGATTGGCCTCTCTCGCCTTGGCATTAATGTGTCCCCAGCTGTATGTGCTTTTGTGGTTTCTGCAGATGCATGTGGGTTTCTCCACTTACTAGCCGCGATGCCCAATGTGCTGTTTTGTTGGGGTGGGAGAAGTGTCATGTGTATTTATTCCCCTTCCGCCAGTGTGGCCGCAGGGTTGGCACCCTCCACCTCTGGCTTAGGGCACTCCGTTACTACTTGCCCTGGGCCAGAGAGGGAAAGCCCCTGCTTGGCCGCCTTGCCCTGCTGCTCTCACCCCCATTGTGGTGGTCCCCAGCTTCACCCAGTCCTGAGGGGCCCTCACCGGGACCGTGTGTGAAAGGCATTCCATGTGCCCCCTTCCCAGAAGCATGCTGCTTTCCCCTTTGCTCTCGCCACGCTTCTCTTCCTACCATGTTTATGAAGTTCCGTCCCAAGGGGGACCTTCCTCCTCAGTGACAGGGACAGGTGGGCTCCCGTCACTTCACAGAGGGTACTTGGGCCCATTCTCACTGTCCTACCGACCGAGGTGAGTGCCGGCGCCCACTTCCGCTTGGCGGTGTCCGCAGAGTGTAGGAGGGGAAGTCGGGGGCAGAGAGCCCCATCGATGGACCTAGAAGTCGTGCACTTTACCGAGGCCAGTCCTCTGTGCTGGGGCTCAGTGGGTGGAGAGTGGCCGACCTCGGACCTGGAAGCCAAGCCTTGGGGGGGGGGGGGAGTCTGGGAGTTCCCCACCCCAATCAGAACATGCTGCATCCCTTTCTACTGGATGTTGACTATCAGATTGCGTGTGGACACATACGTGTGCAAAGTGTATGCTGGTGATTGTAGTCAGTGACTTCTGTTCTCAGGTCAGGACCAAATGCTTTTCTTTGGGAATTTAGATTATTTTCATAGCAGAGAAGGCAGTAATTCCCTCCCTTGCCCTTTAATTTTTAAGTAGATTCTGACTAGCAGCCCAAGTTTTCCTTTGCAGGCCCTGCCTACCCAGGGTGGGCTGTGACAGGTCCTTGACCAGCTGCTTCCACACCATCCTTTGGGCTCTCATGAGGAGCCCTGGTCCCAGGAATGCTGCACTGTCCCTACACCTACGTGGAGGGGCTTTTGGGGTGTGTCCACCTTACCTTGGGCCTAGAGATTGGTCTAGCAGCTGGGGAGGCAGAAAGGATGCCCAAATGGGGAGTGGGGCCTCCATCAGGGAACGGGGCCAGGGTGGGCTTGGGGAATGTGCTATGCGCCCTTCCCAAGGCACAGGCTTCCTCTGGAAGGCATGGGGAGGGCAGCTGCCAGATGGGCCTGGGCAGCCTCTGTGGCCTGAGGCAGGAAGCCCGTGGGTGGCCTTGGCCCCTTCCAACACCAGCCTGTATTGGGGCTGGGGCAGCCTGCTTCAGTGGACATGGGAGGCTTTGCTGAGATCACCTGTGGGCCTTGGGCTCTGCTTCTGTTATTGGGTCCAGCATCTGCAGGTTTTTCTCTCATTGTCACATATATGTTTTGGTCTTCTAATTTAATAAATCATTATCTATATGAATATTAAAATGAAGAATCAGAGTCCTTTTGGGAAACTTGATCTATTTTCAGATGCAGCACTATAAAGGTCCTAGACAGGGACATGGTAAGAGGAGCTCGAAGAAAGGGGCTGCCCAGAGGGGGCAGTCGTGGGCATCCCCTGACTTGGGCAAGATTCCCCTGACCTTACTCTAGGTCAGGTTGCCCTCCATGGTGAATTTTCCTGCTGTGGTGGGAAAGGGAGGACTGTTCTCTGCACAAATTATTGAGCCCATCCAGTTTCCCAAGGATTTCCCAAGGACCCCAACAGAAGGTGCTCCCAGACACCCCCTCCCACATCCTCCTGGCATGGCTGCAGTCCTGGCTTCTATTCGTTCCAAGCCAGCAGTAATTCCTGGAATCGCGGGCCCCTGTGACGAGGCATTGAAAAAGCCAGAAAAATCGCCATTAGACTCGCTGTCCTTGTGAAAGTGGATCTGTGCAAAGTTTTCTTACTGCCTTTGCCTCCCCAGAGCCCTTGCTGTAACCCACATCTGGCTCCTTGGCACCAGAATTTTGCCAAGAACATGACGCCATTTTAGTGGAAAAGCAAATCTCTTACCTGATTTGTAACATCATTCAGAAGGAATTGCTTCCATGCCCATTCTGTAAGGCATTTTAAAAATGAAAGCAACAAACCTCTTTCAAAATGAAAAATGGAATATTAACAAAATTATAAGGAAGAAAATTGGGAACTCTGCATGGAAAATGTCAGAACTTTTTGCTCTGCATGACTTTTGATTTGAAATTTTTTCCCCTTAGACTTGAACACGGGAGAGAAAAGAGGGAGAAGATGGGCTTAGCACCCAGGGTTCCCCTCCCCTCCCACTCCTGTCCTAGCCCTGGGCTATCCCTTGGCTCCTGGAGGGCAAAGGGACTGAGCGGTTTGAGGTCTTTCCATTCATGTTGAAGTCACTGGACTGAAGGGAGGGGGGTCAGCCAGCCTTGGGGCTCACCCCTAGAGGGACCATTCCATGCCAGCAATCCCGGGAGGTGTGTGACATGAGGCCTGACGCCTTTTCGGACTGAGCAGTGCACAATGGAAGAAGCCGCTTTGGCTCTTACAGACCCTGGCCTTGGGCCAGTCACAGGAAAGTAGCAGGCCCGATTGCTGAGTACTGGGAGAGGTTCCAGAGCAAGGAGTGGAGTCCATGGACCTGGAGGAAGCCACTCCAGTGGGCTTTTGTAGAAGGGAGAGGAGCTGGAACTTGCCCTAGGGTCCTCCACACTAATGGACTAGGTGCCAGTGAGGGAAGGAAACCTTGATTAGGCACCTACAGGTGCTAAGCAGTTGGGACACGGAAGGACGGTCTGCTCTCAGGTCAGAGGGGAAGGTCCCAGGGTCCTTGAGGGCAGCAGGCCTCACGTCCTGGCTCTGCCTCTAGGCCTGGCTCTGGCCTCCTGCCACTCCCGAGGGGCTCTCATGCCTGCACTGTGCCTGTCGGAGTGTGACTTCCCTGGAAGATGTCTGGAAGCTGGCCAGTGGTCAAGGATGGGGGCAGGCCTTTCCTGGGCCCCCTCTTCACGGGGAGAGAGGAAAGCTGTGATGGCAAAGATAGAGATATAAGCAAGAAGGGCACTTCTTGTCCTCAAGGAGCTTATAGTCTTCTAACAATTTATTTTTAGTTTTTGATACTCTCTTCCATCAGATCTTGAATTCTGAATTTTCTCCCCCTCCCTCCCCAAAACAGCATGCAATTTGATATTTTGCGTATAGGTTTGTATGAAACATTTTCGCATCAGTCATGTAAAGAATTAGAACCAAGAGAAACCACAAGAAAGAAGAAAAAGAGAAAATCATCTCCCAGGTCTCATTGTTGGTGATCATTCGAATGCTATCCACACCTGGGGCTGTGGTCCCCTGCCTGCCTTCTCCCCAGGAGGGTGGCTGGCACAAGCAGGTTGGGCACAGGGCTTGTTGTTTGGTTCTGGCCCTGAGGGAGGAGGTCACCAGGGTGCCTGTGTTCTTGTCTCAGCTCTGGTCCTGGAGGCAGAAAGTCAGGGAGCTCCTGCACTGGTGGGGACCTGAGGACCTACCACAAATAGATCAGGGCAGCGCTCTCATGGGACCATTGATGAAGCAGTGGTCCCCAGCCACGATTCTAACAGCAGGGCTCCTCTGTCCAGGGTCAAGGTTTAGGGACTCCAGGTGGGCATTAGCAGCTCTTGGCCTTGAGCTGTGGCAGGCCATCTATTGAGGCAGGCGATCTATTGAGAAGTGGGAGCCCAGTGCTGCTAGAGGGCTTTCAAGACCATCCAGCCTCCTTCGTCCCTTCAAAGCCAAGGAATCGGAGATGGGGGTGGAGGCAGGACTGTACCATCAGACTTCTTCAAGGCTGTTCTAAGCCAAGACTTTACTGAGCTATCCTTCCTGTGTGGTCACCCCCCCTCCCCCAGCCAGGGGACTGGGGACTGGGGTGAGGGGGAGGAGTAATGCAGGGGGAGGAAGGAAAAACCGGAGGTGGAGAAGGAAAAAGGTAAGAAGGAAAGCAAGGAGGGAGGAGAAAGGGGAAGGAGGGGAGGGGTAAGGCAACACTGCTCTTGTCCTTCGGCCCAAACTCATGAAAATAGCTCCTGATGTGATGCATTTGCTCAAAGTGCCGTAAACTGGTCCCGGCCTCCAGAGTAAGTGTCGGTTTCCCTGGGGCGCCGGAGAGCAGAGGCTGTCATGTCTCCCAGCTCTGGGGCACGGGGAGCGTTCTCCCTCTCCCTACCTCCCCCGCTGTCTCTTGCATCACTCCCCCATTCCCAGGGAGGTTTTGTGGTGTCAGAGATTCAGTGAGAGCACCTCCCTTGTTCAGGGAAGAAGAGGATACGAGGCCCGAGGAAAACAGAAGTTCCGTAATCCTCCCTGCTCTGAGGTGCCTCCTCATGACCGCCCTCCCTGATTGCTTCTACTCATCCGGGGCGTTCCCTCGGTGCTCACTCATGTACAGGCTAAGCATTTGTTATGTGCCGACTGTGGCCCAGGCATTCTGATAGTCTCTGCACGCAAAGACAAAAAGGGAAGGGTGCCTGCCCTCAAGCTCCTTCCCTTCCCTTGGGGAAAGGCAACAGTGACAGGTAAGTGAAAAGAAATTGCATCCAAGGAAATCGCAGCAGCAGCCACCTCCCTGTGCGCCCTCAGGATGCATTGCTCTCCCTGCAGGATATTGTTCCGCCAGACTGGCTTTCTTGCTATTGTTCCTTCCTTAATATTTCATTTCTCACCTCCGCGTCTTTACCTGGGCTGTCCCGTGTCTAGAACGGCCAACGACCTCCTTGTTTCCTTGAAGATCCCCTCCAACGCTGAATCGGATGTTCTGCGGACCTGCTGCACTGCGCGTGGGTCTGACACGGTCACCCGGGGCTGTGGCGCGGCTGGGTGACTGCCCCAGCGTCAGCGGCCAGGCGTGGCTGTCTCCGGCTCCACAAGACTACTTGCGCGGCTCCGACATTCCGGTGTCTTCTCAAGCGCAGGCAGCACTGCCGCCCGTTCCTACAGCATGAAGCTCACAAGCCGCTTGAGGGACGTCATCTCACTTGCCCCTCACAACCCTGGGGGGCAGGTGCTCTTGGCCCCATTTTTCAGTTGCGGAAGCAGAGGTGCAGTGATTTGCCCAGGGTCACACAGCTAGAACGTGTCTGAGGTTGGATTTGAACTCCGGGTTTTCCTGACTCTTAAACGCAGTGCTCTGATCGAAGCACTGCGGCCCAGCAATCTAACAGGTGGACAAACTGAGGCCTGGGGAGGGTGACTCCCAGAGCCTCAGTCTCTCTTCTTCCTGAGTTCCAGCCCCACACGTCCCCAAATGGACACCAGCCTGTCTGACTAGAACTGACCTCTCGAAGACCTTCCAGTCCCCCCTGGCATCCTCTGCTCACTCTCCCTCCCCGTTATCCGATCCATGACCGAGGCTAACGTCTCTTTCTACGACAACTGTCTACTCCCAGCCTCAGCTATTGAGGCCTCAGTCCCTCATGTCTGGGCTATGACAGTGGCCTCCTGACTAGTCCCCCTTCCTGGAGTCTCTCCCCCCTGCAATCCATCCTCCACTCAGGGAGCTCCCTGCAACTCAGGCCTGATGATGTCATCCTCCCGCTCAATCACCTGCAGCTCCCTCTTACCTCCAGGCTCCAATAAAACATCTGTGGCACGGAAGGCCTTCCCAGTCTGATGGGGTGTGTGCATGCAGGTGTGTGTGCATGCTCACACACACACATCTCCACGTGCTTGCACATGCACACCCGTGTTGTTTGCCATTTGGATATAACCCTGGAGGGCAGGGACTCTCCATTTTCCTTTGTATCTTTGGCACTGAGCCAGGCACTGGCCCACCAAAAGAAAGGATCTTCACTGCTACTTGGTGATGATTGATCAGGTGAATTGTCCAAGGCACATGGATAGGCAGCATTTGAACTCAGATCTTCTCACTCTCACCTCTGCTCTTCCTGTTGCATCATCTCTAGAAGCAAGTATCAACACCTTGGTTTAGCCTTTCCAGTCGTTCACAGCCTGGCCCACTCTCCCCTTCCTGCCTCACTGCACATCATTCCCCTAAAAACACTGGACGGTCGGATGCCACGTGCCTTGCTGGCCCTCATAGACGGGACTCCATGTCCCAACTCTGCACCCCCTCTAACTGCCACCTCTTAGGATTCCTAATTTGGAGATTTTAAAAAAATCATCAAGGTGAAAATTGTGGCCCAAAGAGAGAAAGGCATATGATCGACACATTGCAAATCAGTAACGAGCCAGAAGTCGACCTGAGGTCTCTTGCAGTACCCCAGACTGGTACAGCAGGGAGCAGGGAGGCAGGAGAGGAGATGAAGGCAGTCTCTTGTCTGCCTGGTCCCAGAGGGCAGAACGCTGGCAGTGGGCGTTACTCAGATTCAATGTCAAGACCAGCCTTTCTGACCTCTTGCTGCCTCGGGAGACCTTGAGGCCGAGGCTGGGGCCCCCTGGACAGTGTGTGTATGTCAAGTAAAAAGCCCTCTAGATGCTAGTTGAGAATGGGCCTTCCACATTTCTCCTTCATTTACTGGGTGACTCTGAAACACCCTTTCCTTTCCTCATTTCTCAAAGGACGGGGTCGATATGAATGAAGTCGGGTCCCTGCTGGCTCTAAGCTAAGCCCTCGAATCTTGTGAGAGCGGCTGCCATCCCAGAGGGAGGGGCACCACGAATTAGAGCCAGAGCCCTCAGCACTGGGGCTCTGTCCATGGTGCGGAGTGCTTTTGGCCGCCAGAGGGCAGCAAAACATCGCTTTGATACTTGGGGGGTCTAGGATTGTCCCAGACTCAGGCGGCAGACTCATAGCCTTGGCCAGCTGAAAGGAGATCAGCACCATGAGTCCCCTGCAGGGAGTGCTGGGCCCTTCCTAGCACTGCTTTCCCATCCCCCAGTCTAAGTCCGTAAGCAATAGGTGTCCTGTGTAGGACTCAGTGAGTCACAGACTCAGAAGAACCCATCCCTGCCTTCGGGGATGTCACATGCTGCCTAGATAAGCGAAATACGCAGTATCACATGGCGTTTACAGTGAGAGGTGCAGTTGGAGGGCTGGCAGCATGAGGTCTAGGGTGAAGGTCGTTGCTGACAGTGGAGGTCAGGGAAGGCTTCTTGGAAGAGGTGGCTCTTATCCTGCCCACCTAATTGAATCTCGAATGTGTTAAGTGACCTTGGCAGCCATCCAAGTCAAACCACACCTGACCCAAATCCCTGCCCCATGCCATCCTCGAAGTGACTGCTTGTAGCCCCAGGGATGGGGAGCTTCTCTCCTCCAGAGGCAGGCCCTTCTGCTCTGGTATGATCTGATGCCCCAGTTAGGGATTTCAAGGAGTAGAGGGACATTGCTCACACTTAGAGGGTCTTCCTGACATACTCTATTGGAGTCCAAACTCATTTCCCTTGTTCATGGCCACCATGGCCCTTGTACTGCAGCCTACCATGCTAGCCTGCACTGGTGGCTGCTCCTTGGCTATAAGCTCTGGGCTTTTCTCATGTTCCAAACTCTGTGCTTCTCACTGCTACCATTGACTAGTCAGTCAATTAGCAGGTGTTTGGGAAGCACTTATGTGTCCAGCACTGTGCTCAGTAGCAGAGACACAGGCCACTGGTCCTGCCCTCAAAGAGCTCATAGCCTAAGGGGGAAGACACCAGTGCATCACTGGGCACACACGAGATAAACCCGAAGTCGATTGGAGGTAACCTGAGGAGGGCATTAGCATGGGGGCGGGGCAGGAAGGACCTCCTGGGGTTGGGGGGATTTGAGTTGAATCTCCAGGGAAGCTGTGAGGTGGAGGGCACTGCTGAGGGGCTTGGTGTGCTTGTGTGCACGGAGATGGGAGATGACTGAATCATTCAGTGTAGGTGGGTAAAAGCATACACTGAGGGTAGTGAGGCATGCAGGTATGGGAAAGGTAAGAATCATATTATGAAGGGGTTCAATTCTAAACCAAACAGGACTTCCTATTTGGTCTTGGAGGGAATAGAGAGTCACTGGAGATGACTTGAGCAGGGGGGTGACATAGTTGGGCCTGTGCCTTAGGGAAATGACCTTGGCAGTTGGGGGAGCATGGGCAGGAGTGGGGAGAGGCTGGAAGCTGGAGGCAGGGAGCTGAAGGCTGGAGGCTGGGAGAACAACCAGAGGGTCACTGCAGAGGCCCAGAGGGTCCAAACTACCATGATCGCTATGTGAATAGAGAGAAGACAACATAGGAAGGAAATGGGGCAAAGTAGAAACAATGTGATTTGACATATTATTGCATAAGGAGGGTGAGCGTAGAGAGGGACTGAGGATGATGAGAGAGGGCAGTGCCCTCGATGGTCATAGGGAAGTGAGGAGGAAGGGGGGGTCGGGGGGAAAGGGAACACTTTGGTTTTGATATGTTGAGATCGAGAAACCCAAAGGGAATCCAATCACAGATGTCCGGTTGGCGGTTGGGGCCATACAAGCAAAGGAACTGAATCTCTTAAAAGGCTGGCCACATAGACCTACAGAGATGACAAGTGAGGCCAGCTGATGAGATCATCAGGTGAGATTGCCTGGAGGGAGGAGAGAAGGGCCTAGGATACAGCCCTGGGGGGCCCCCATGCTTAGCGGGTGTGACCTACAGGAAGAGCTGGAAAGGAGACTGAGGAGGAATGGTCTGAGAGGGAGTTATAGAGTTGGGGCCCACAAGTCCAGAGAGAAGGGATTGCCATGGAAAAGAAGGTAAGGGGTGTGGCTAGGTGGTGCAGTGAATAGAGCACCGGCCCTGGAGTCAGGAGGACCTGAGTTCAAATTTGGCCTCAGACACTTAACACAAAACTAGCTATGTAACCTTGGGTAAGTCTCTTAACCCCCATTGCCTTAGCTTCCCCCCTCCAAAAAGAAAAAAAAAGAAGAAGGTAAAGGGCAGGGCTGTGGAGAGGTCACGAAGAATGAGGATTGAGAAAAAGGGGTCACTAGATTTGGACATTAAGATATTAATTTTTTTCCCTCATTCTCAGGGTTGGGAGGAAAGGAGAAAATCTGGAGCTCAAAATTTTTTACAAAGGACTGTTTAAAATAAATAAATAATAAATATAATAAAAAGATCATTAATAACTTGGGAGAGAGCAGTTTTAGTTGAATGATGAAGTCAGAAGCCAGTTTTCTGAGTAAAGAAAAGAGTGAGAGAGGAGAAAGGGGAAGTCCCAATCATAGGCAGCCTTCTCTAGGGGTCTGGCCACAAAGGAGAAGCCCAACAGCTAGTGGGGATGGGTGGATTGATGGGGATTTGGGAGGATAAGGAGACCGTGGGCCTGTTTGTAGGCAGCAGCCAGAGAGAGATCAAAGATTAGTGAGCATGGATGACAGAGGAGCAGTCTAGTCTGCTGGAGAACAGGACTGGAGCGGCAGCATGAGTGCAGGCAGAAGGGCTTGCCTTGGCAAGCAGAGCCACCTCTTCTGTGAGACAGGAGTGAAGGGGGCAATGGCAGCAGGAATCTGGCTACGAGAGATGGGGGGGGGGGACTGGCGGTGAGTGGCCGCCGATGCTCCATGACATAGTGTGAGGCAAGGGTCTCACCTGATGGGGCAAGGGAGGCAGGAGCTGAGGAGGGAGGGAAAGGTTGGGAGCAACCGCCGAGGAGAATGTGCGCTGATCAGGGAGCTGTGAAAGGAGTGCCTGCAGCAGCCGAGATTACCCAGCATGACTTTGGACTGGTTTTCCAACCACAAATCTGAAGGACTCGTGATGAAGCGTGTTCACCTCCAGAGAGAGCTGATGGGTCAGACTGAAGCAGATCTTTTTTTTTCCCTTTTCTTCTCTGGACATGGCTAATGGAAGAATGTTTTTGGATTGTCTGTGTATTTGTAACAGATTTTGTTTTTCTTTCTCCGTGGTGGGGAAGTAGGAGGGAGAGAATTTGCAAATGAAATGACATAAAATTGAATTTAAAAATTTGCAGTGGGTCTTTCACAGCGCAGTGGTACAATTTCCTCTAGTTATGTTCAATAGTATTAGCAACAACAATAACTATAATTTATATAATGATTTTAAGGTTTGCTGAGCACTTGGAATCTATGATCTAATTTTATTCTTACAAAAACCCTGGCAGGTAGGTGCTATGATTGTCACATTTTACAAATGAGGACACTTAGGTTAAGTGACTTGCCCAGGGTCACAAAGCTAGTCAATTATCTGAGGCCAAATTTTAACTAAGGCCTTCCTGACTGTCCCTACTCTGTGAACTCTGGTGCTCCCTCACTTCCTGAGAACTGGCAGATGGTGACAGTCATTGACAGTCGGTGCTTAGCAGGCTGTCATCCTCTACCGTCTCTCCCCTCTCCCATTTAACCAGTTGTCAAGTTCGGTCTTTTCATCCTCCTTCATGTCCCTTGCAGCAGCCCCATTTGCTCCCCTCCCAGCACAACCCCTTAGCTCGGGTCCCTAGAGTTTCTCATCTGGCCTGTCACAGCAGCCTCCCAGCTGGTCACCCTAGCTTTAGTCTCTCCCTGCTCCAATGCAGCCTCCCCTCAGCCACCAGAGTGACCTTTCTGGAGGGCGCATCTGACCAAAAAGATTCTTTACGGCTTAACTACCTACTCCACTCACATTTGCAATACAGCCTTCCTTCTCAGCCATTTTGTCTCCCACCCCCTCATGTTGTTTCCTAGACGTAGCACCCCACCTGCTGCTGCGTTTGCCATGCCTCTCTCTTCATGTGCCAAAATGCTGAGCACAGAGGTCCTACTGAGGCTCGGCAGAGCTGCGCCGGGATCCCAAAGGACTTGGGCAGACAAGCCCTGCAACAAATCTAATGAAATAAGATTGAAGATCAAGAAATTCCTATTTTGATCAACAAGTATGACATTGATTAGGGAGGTATGGTCAGGAAGCAGCTTATCTGAAAAAGACCTAAAGGTCTGGGTGGAGTCCAAGACCAGTGTGGACCCCAGCGAAGTGGCAGCTGGTGTGCTTTTGGGTCGAAGTGAGATTAGAAAGGAGACAGAGTCCTGCCTTCAGGTCTGGGCCTCGCTGTGCAGGAGGAGTGCCAGCAAGCCAGAGAGCCCTCAGAGGAAGGCCTTGACGTTGTGTCCTCTGAGCATCAGCTGAAAGATCTGAGCCTTGATAGGAAAGGAAAGCTCGGGGGTGTGGGTGGGCCTGAGAGCTTTGTTCAAGAATCTGAAAGGCTGTCCCATGCAAATGCTATTGGGAGTCTATGGTTTCTAGTCATAGATTTATAATCTGTTTTAGTCATTTTAAATCTATGATTTTAAAAAGATCTTTGGATCTTCATACCCCATGCCCAACCCAGATCTTGCCCCCAGGCCATGGTCCTGCATCCCAAGATTCTGAGAAAGAGACTGCAGGATTCTCTCCCAGAGCCACTTGGTTGGTCTAGTACATGAAGTTCCCACTCCTTGCTCCCCACCCCAAGATCTATCAGACTCTAACTGGTCTCGAAGTCCCTGCCTTTCTTCCCTTTGAGCTGGGGCTTCCTCAAGAGTCCAGCCTGGGAGATGCTGAATATTTGAGACGGTGCCACGCAAACAGAGGCAGAGATTGACATGACCCAGAATGTGGAAGGTTTATTCATGAATCCCTCAGGAAGAGGCCGCATAGGAGCCCACGGAGGTGCCCACATCTGCTCTCCCCTTCCCCCCGCTTCTCAGTTTCTTCTCTTCTCAGATGAGGAAATGAATCTCTGCTCTACCTTTCTGCCTGCCAGCTTGCTACTCAGTCTTCACTCCACTCTTGTCTGCATGGAGTTAGGACCAGGGAGCCAGAAATAGGGAAGTGGCACTGCCAATCACTACTTACAGAGGGAAGAAACATGCACCAGAGTGGAAAAGCCCTTTCCCCCACCAGAGTCTCGGAGGAAGCAAACTAGGATCTGACTGAGCATTTGTGGTCCTATGGTTGCTATTCTTTCTGGAAGAATGAAAGGTAAGACTTCTAAGGACCTTGGAGAGCACCAGGGGGGTTATGACAACCCTCACCTTAGCAAGGCAAGTCTAGGGCTGGTAGTCCATGGCCTCTCTTACCATCTTTAGGTGCTGGCAGATCTCCTTTTAGGCAGTCAATAAGCATTTATTAAGTGCCTTCAACATTCTAGGCAATATGCTAATCACTGGGAATACAAAGAAGGACGAAAGACAGTCCTGGCTCTCAAGGAGCTCACAGTCTCTATCTATTAGCTTAGGGGCCCCCAGCCCCTCTTTGGCACAGGAACTTTGAGCCTCATAGTATTCACTAGACCCTCTCCACAAGGTGCTTAGCCAGTTAGAGAAAGACCTCAGGATTCTCAACCCTGCTCTTCCTACTGACTTCTGACCTATGGGGGGTTCAGGAAGAATCTCGGGCTGCTGGAGGGACTGTTGCAGAGCAAGCACACCAAGAAGGCAAACAATGCTTCCTGGTCTTAGGGAAAAATGTGTCTTTCCATGCTGGACCCTGATTCAGACTGAGGTGTCTTCCCTCCATCCTCCTCCAGCATGGCAAGGACCGCCCCCCCCCCCCAAGGTGCTGAGAAGCCGGCTGGAGGGTCCTAATGGGAGGGCAGGCAGGCAGCCGTGCAGCTGCAGGCATCCACATGCATGTAGCTGCGCCGAATCTCTGTGCCATCCGGACACCTCATCTTCACCTCTTCCTGGTGTGCCCGAGTTTCCTGGCAGCAGTTACAGCTCCTCTGCATTTCATTAGTCTCCAGAGAATACCTGGTGGATGAAGCCATTCTTAGAACCACCTGACACAGTGCTTCCCCACTACCTATGAAGGGTGGGGGAGTGTGAGAGCATAGCAGGGTTTGTGGGGACCATGGAGTCCAACCCCCTCATTTGGGATGAGGGAAAGGACTTGCCCGGAGCCACCCAGCTAGACTGGGCAGCGCAGAAGTGCCAGACCCTTAGAAGTGGTGTCAAGGCTAATCCAGGCCTGACCTCTCTATCAGAGATCTGCCTTGTGCTCACCCAGTTTCTGCTAGAAGACTCCCCTCACCCCAAATGGGAATTACCTTGGATTTCTAAGAAGAAGGCATAACTACAAATAAATAGGGGAAAGTTTTGGTGTGCCCCTTGGGCAGCTTTCTCTAGGACAATGTTAATTATGGTCCCCTAGGATCTCCAAACCTTCATCTTACTGTACATGGGGTTTTCCTCATTGGTTCTAGGTGCTTCATTTCCCACTCATCCTGTATTCCCAGAACACAAGGTTTGACTGAAATTCCCTCCTGGCCTCTCTCTCTGCTGACTCTCAGAACCCTCCACATTCTGCTTGGTTTACCTCCACTGAACCTGCACAGGATTCTCCCTCCACACTCACCCAGTTCTTCCTCTCAGAGTGTTTCCCACAGCACCCACTATCCCATCATAGGCCATCCTGGCTTTATCTCTGGTCAGACTGGAAGCACTCAAGGGTGAGGCTGTAATGATGATGATGATCCTAGCCACAACCAGCATTTATCTAGCCCTGTAGGGTTACACTTCTGCATCTATATGAGGCCTTCTTTGGGAGCATGATGAGGGTGCACTCACTGTGCCCGGTGCAGATAGTGGGCAGCCTACAAGCAGGCACAAGTCTGCCCTTGATGCCAACTTCTGAGTGACCCTTGGAGCTGGGCATGACCTGCTCAATTCTTTCCTTCCAGTGACCCCTGTGTCCATCTCGATCTGCTCAGACAGTAGGGCATCAGCCTGATGTCCCTGGCCTGGCAGTGGTTATAGGGGCCACAGAAGATCTTTTTAGGTCCCCACAAGAACCCTGGAGAACTGTTGGGAGGCTGTTTATATGTGGGATCTCTGCCTCATCAGTGATGCCCACCCAGTTCTGACACTATGTTTAGGCTGCACCTGGACATTCTCTGAGGGAGTGGTAGAGTCCCATCTCCCTTTTTGGGCCTCACTCCTTCCACAATAGTGCCTGACTGCCCCCCTCCAGTGGTGAACACTTTGGTACTTGCTTGTGGTATTGTGCTGGTAGTTGCCAAAGACTGAGGGGGTCCCACTTCCCAGGAAAATGCTTGCCTTGAACTACAACCTTTGGCAGAAGGCTGTAATGATGATGATAGCCACAACCAGCATTTATCTAGCCCTGTAGGGTTACACCCTTTTTAGAATGTTAACTCATCCCATCTGTTCTAATGGCAGCCGCTTGAGTCGCTGCAGCTCAGGAGCGTAGGGATGGAGTTGGGCGGAGGGTTCCCCTTTCACCTATGGCTAGAGTTGCCCCTCAAGGAGTGAGGCTCTTGCCCAATAGACACTCCCTGAAGCCGAGACACATCCAGGAAGAATTCTGGACTAAGCTTGCCCAGGAATTGGGGGCAGTTGGGCACCGAAAGAGGAAGTGGATGGGTGGGAAAGGACCAGAGGGGGCTGGGTCCTCACTCACACGGCCATGGAGTCGCAGCTCCCTGCACAGAAGGTGAGATTGACGGCTGTCTCCGACACGCAGCCCTCATGCTGGAGAAGCGTTTTATTGGACCGAACCTGACAATCTTCTAGAAAGAGGAAGAGGGAAATTCTGCCCTGGTCCAATGTCCCTTCCTTTTCCCTAGGTCTGCCATCCCATCCCTCCACCCACAGGCAGGGGCAGGAGCTGGGTTGGGAGAGAGGCTGGGTGGGGGGATATGGTTGTTTTCTGGGGCTGGTCATTAGTAAATGAGCAGAGCCAGCTTCGAAGAGAGAGCTGGGGTTCGGAACGTGCAGGATACCTCAGTGACTGAAGAAGCTACTGGAGACTGTTCTTAGCAAAAGGAGGAAACAGGGGCTGTCCGTGGCATCCTGGAGCCCGAAGGGGCCAGCCCAGAGATTCCGTTCCTGGGTCTGCTGAGCTCAGTGGGTGTGGGAAGGGCACAGGGTCCCAGGCATACTCACAGATGCCCTGCCTTGACTTACCCTCAGCCTCCTCACATTTGTAGCAGCAGCCAACTTTCCTGAGGACTCCCTGCAGGCAAAGCATGGGCAGGAGAAGACCTTAGGGGCTGGCTGGGTCCGTTATAAGCCCAGCAGTCAAGGTGTGGGATGCCGGAGTTGGCAGGCTGGGGAGCACCCAGAGCGCCCAGAATGCTGACTCTGGACCTGTTTCTTGTGACCCTCCCAGGGGAGATCAAAGGGTGTGGATCCCTTCTTTCCACCAAGGAGGACATCCCATCCCTAGGTGGCAAGTGTCCACGCTCCTCGGGCCTGGAGCCCAGGGGCCCTGGGAGCAGATGCACACCAGGCTTCCTCCTGGCCCTGGTTGTTCTCCTCTTCATTGCGACTACCATCGAGGCAACGCCTGCTACCAGCTGAGCACTGTGCCAAGACTTGGCAGACCCTATCTCATTTGATCTTCACAGCATCCCTGGGAGGGAGATGCTGTTATCCCCATTTTACATTTGAGGAAACTGGGGAAGACAGAAGGTAAGTGGCTCACTAGTAAGTGTCTGAAGCTAGTTTTGAACTCAGGTCTTTCTGCCTCCAGGCCAGCCCTCTGTGCCCTGTGGAGCCCCCTGGAGCCCCCATCAGACGATTTAAGTGGGCTGCCCCCTCGGGAGGTGGTGCCCACATCTATGCAGATGGCACATCAGAGACAGGCTCCCGGTCCTGCCTGGGCTGCAGTGAGGGGGCAGAAGGGACAGCCCTGGGGGTCTGTGCCTTGTATTTCTACCTGTAGTTCCCTGGATGGGAGCCTCACTCCTGAGAGTCCAGCTGGAAGAACCCTCCAATGCGGCTCCATTCTCCTGGCCTGGGGGTGCTACATTTTGCTAACAGACACCTTAGCCTGACCCTCAAGAACCTGCTTTCCACTGTGCTGTACCCTAGATGTTCACCCCATGCCACGAGCTTGGCGGGGAGTGGGGGAGCTGATACCTTGCACAATGACACGTCTGGGCACTCAGCTGGTCTCGGAGACAGGATGGGCTGTCCGTCCACTTTCTTACAGACGTACTCTGTACAGTTGTCTGCGCTGCTGTTGACCCAGGTCTCATTGAACTGAAATGTCAGGGGGAAGGGAGCCAGATGCCCAGGTCTGCCAGTCTCTGAGAAAAGCTGAAGCATCTGCCCCAGAAGAGGCTCTGGGACCTGGGGAGCTTACTGAGGCTGTCCCTGAAAGTCAGTGCCCATGTGCCATCCAGGTTCCCAAGGTGCCCCCTGCTCCACTTAAAAGCCTGGGAGCTAATGGGCAGGGAGCAAGGAGCCTGCCTGGCCCTGGCTCTGATCTCCCCAGTCAAGCCCGCCAGGGTCTCTCACCTTAATCTGCTTTCCATCTGGGGTGAGGCAGGTTGCTGGCACACACTGCCCACAGCACTGCCCTGGTAGAACTTTGTACTCCTGGTCCTACAGTGAGAGAGAGAGAGAGAGAGAGAGAGAGAGAGAGAGAGAGAGAAGAAAGGGAGTGAGTGTTCCCAGTTGCCCTTTCTCTTCTACCCCATGACTGCTCATCCAGGGAATGTACCCCTCGCCACTCCCCTGCCTAGACCATGGCAGGTATCTCCTCACTCATTGCCCCCTTCCCATCTCTTGCCCTCCAACCCAAACTCCCCCACTGTCTATGCAAGGTGCAGAGTGGACTTCTCTGACTACATTCCCACTTCTCTATGCAAAATCTTTCAGTGGGTACACACTATCGACAGCATAAAGTGAAAACTTCTTAGCCTGGCCTTTCAGGGCTCCCCCCCATCCCACCTCCTCTCAGTCCTCCTGTCTGGCTTCCCTCCTAGCCCTGGGCTCCTTGCTACTCTGTACCTTTGCTTAGGGAGCCTTTCCCAGTCCAAGCCTGACCCCCTTCCCTTGGTCACCCCAGTCCTCATGGGGTTCTCTGTTCCCTCAGGTCCTAGGGCAGGTCATCTTTACAGCCTGGCACCCAAGGATTCCTGCTGGGCCACCCATGTTTCTTCCTGAGTCTTAACCTCCTATGTAGACTGTGAACTCCCAGCTTTACAGAATCATTTAAGCTGGAAGAAAGCTCAGAGTGTTTCTCAAGCCATGACTCCTTTTACATGTGAGAAAACTAAGGCTTAGAGGGGGGAGGGATTTGCCTGGGTCAGGGCTTGTTGGAGCAGGGATGGGACTCATTCCCATGAGCCATAAATCCCAATACTCCTGGCTGACCAGGGCAGGGGCTGGGCTCTCACCAGAGCACAGGTGACCGAGCAGTTCTCAGCCTCACACCACACTGTGCTGTTGGTCTCCGGGTTCACCTCGATGCGACAGGTACAGGTGTGGCAGGGCTGGTCTGACGGCACAGTTGACCCAATCTGGGAGGAAGAGGGAACAGAGTCAAGGGAATAAGGAATATCCAGTTTTTCCTACCCTGCCCACCCCCTAGGGCCCCTGCGAGGCCTGGGGGGAGGGGGATCAAGACGCCATCCCCCAGACGAAGCAGGGGATTGGCTGAAGACCACGACAAAGCTGTTGGAATTGTACATCATTTCCAGCCCAGAGAAAAGGCAGCTTCAGAGCGCGAGCAGCAAGAAGCTTCCCAAGCTCCCAAACATGTCTGACTGGGATGGCAGCAGCCCCCCCCACACACACACAGCCACAAAAGCGCAGACTCTGTACAATCACGCACCCACACACATTCACTCAGGGGCTGACATCCTCAGCAGAGCAGCTGCATTCTCTTGGTCTGGGGTTAGGGTTCTCTGAGAGAGAATGTTCCAGTGCATTTAAAGCATGGTGCAATTGATGAATGCTGGGCTAGGGTACCTCTTCCATGGATGCAGCTACTGGGCAACGTAACTGCACATGGGGGGACCTTTCCCAAAGAGCCCCTGGAGCCTTCACTCTGTTTTTCCAGGGGTATAAGTGACTTGGACTTTTTTTTCCTCCTCACCCAGGGAGCACTGCCTAGGGTGAGGGGAAGGATCAGTGCCATTGAGGCAGTGTGTCCATTATACAGATAGAAAAGAAAGGCTTCGAGAGGAGGCCAAAGTCACACAGACAGTGAGTGTGTGACGAGACCAGAGAGGGCCTTCTTGTGTGAATGGTCTCTCACCAATGCTCTCTCTCTCCCCCCCGCCTCTGTCTCTGTCTCTGTCTGTCTCTCTCTGTCTCTGTCTCTCTCCCCCTCCCTCCACACCCCTCTCTTCCCCTTGCTTCTTCCCTTGATCTCTTCCACTTCGTCTCTGTCTTCATTCTTCTTTCTTCCCTTCTTTCTGTCCCTGTCTCTGTCTCTGGGTTTCCCCCATTCCAAGACTGCTCTCCCTTCTCCCCTCTGCCTCCTGGGTTCCTTTAAATCCCAACTAAAAGCCTACCTTCTACAGGAAGTCTTCCCAGCCTCCTTAATGTCAGTGCCTTCCCTCCTGTCATTGTTTCCTATTTGTTGTCTATAGAGCTTGCTTTCTACATATTTGTTTGCATACTGTCTGCCTCCCCCATTAGACTGTAACCTCTTTGGAGACAGGGACTGTCCCTTTTGCATATCTCCCAGATCCCCTAGAACATAGTGGGGGCTTAGTAAATGTTTACTGAGTGGGTGTCTCTCCCTTCCTTTCCCTCCCTTAACGATATGCCTGTCCAGAGGATAGCCTCCCGACAGGCTTCTTCCCTGTGTGCGTTTGGGTGGGGGATGTCTCCGTCTAAAAATGGGGATCCCTGAGGAATATGGCCCTATTGTGATCCAGGAGCTGGTGGGGACCCTGATGGGAAGGACTCACTCACCCCATAAGTGGTCCCGTTGTGCTCACACATTTTCTCTTCTGAAAGGCACAAGAACATGAAACGTGAAAATATGAAGGGGAGCTTAGAACATGTCTTAAAGACCCCTCAATGATGAACATTCAGCCAGGACATGGAAGGGTGGTGAAGGATTGGGTTCCTCCCAGCACAAGTGGCCATTATTCTGGACAGGGCAGTCCAGTACCAGGAGTCCCAAGGGGTCCCAGAGCTCAGTACTCACTGCACCCAAAGACGGGACAGCAGCTGTCTAGAGGCAGGATGCTGAACGGCTCCTCTTTGGGTTTACAGCTTGGTTGATCTTGAGAGCAGATGGACTGGTCGCAGACTAAGGGGATGGGAGAATGTGCCACAGGTGAATGGAAAGGAATTCTGGGCTTTTAGTCCCTTGCTCTCTGGGCATCTCTGCAGACTTTACTCTTTCCCAGTTGTCTGTGCAGAAGCCAGTACCTCCCCTTCCCCCACCTGACCCCAGCACCATCACCCATGGAGGAGCACTCTCTTTCCCATGGTTGTTGGAAGGATTCACACTAGTGTAAGCCACCATTTTTGTAAGTGGCTTCCCCTTCTTGGACTTTTTGGAGGCCTGACACTGTCACTGCCATGGTGCAGACCACACCGTCTCTCCATGGATCCCTCAGATCATCAGCTCTGAGAAGGTAGGGTTGCACTCCATCCCCTTCCTTTCCATCCCCAACACTGAGCTTGTGACTCAGCCATGATGCAGGGCTCTGGAATATGTCCAGCCGGACCCATCCTCTTGTCCCAGGGCTTCTGCAGAGATTTCGATTCTGATCCGGTCCTGCTTCCCTGAGGGCCCCAGAATGGGTTGGCTGAGCTTACCGCAGTGTGCCTCTTTGCAGCATGAATTATCTGCCCGAGGCTTGTAGACAATGACAAATCCCTCCTTGTAGCACTGCGGGGGTGGTGTGGGCTCCAGGCACTGTACAGGTCTACACTGTACGGTGAGTGAACTGTTGTCACAGACGCAGTCTTGGCAATCACTCTTCCATTGCTCTCCAGGCTGAGAAGAACACATGAAGACCACATGTTGGCTTGTTCAGGGGTTGGCTCCAAGAGCCTGGGGTAGGACTTATTCCAGGGCTTGTGCCCAAGGCCTAGTCACGGACCTTTGGTAGGAAGTCAAAGAGAACATTGTTCCGGGGCTCTTGGACCTCCCCACCCCCAGGGCTATGTTGGACCCCTGGATTCACCCAAGTGCATCCTGTAAGTGGCTCTGCCTCTAGCCGAGTGCCCTGGGAGACCTTCTCCTGCCTCGCTCAGCATCTGCGGTATCAAGCTTGGGACTTTGGTCTTATGCAGATATTCCCTCCCACACCCTAAACCCATTCTCTGGTCATGTATTTGCCCATAGCCTCCATCATCAGATGGCATGAAGTCACTTTACTGGTATGCGGAGTGTGGAACACACAGGAAGGAAGGAAAACACACGGAGAAATTCCGTCCGGGTATCCAGCGTTCTGGGTTATCTGCCTCATTGCCCCAAACCCTGTTCTACACCTGTGAGTGTAAGGATGGATATGGGGTCCGGAGAAAGGGAATCCAAGTGAGCCTGGAACAGCCCCTTTGAAATCCCCTCATGAAGGAAACGGGGACATGATCAGCTAGAAAAAGAAACAGAGAAGAAGCAAGGAGAGAAGTGAGGGGGAAACCTGAAGACACAATCACTCGGAAGCCAGTGGAGGAAAGATGTGGGGGGCTAGTGGGCCACAGTGTCAAAAAGGGCAGAGAGGTCAAGGAGGATGCAGACTGAGGAAAGGCCAGCTGACGGAGTATGAAAGTGATCTCTGGGAACCTCAGAGGGAGTGATTTCCCCCTAGAAGTAGGTGCTCAAAAGCAGACTGCAAGGAGGTGAGGGAAAAGCAGGGGGTGAGGAGATAGAAGCCAACACCAATCCATCCATTGACCTGCTGTTCCACCTATTGAATTGCTGGTTTATTAATCATAATAATAGCCATCTTTAAGGTTTGCAAAGCCCTTTACTGTGTTACCTCTTTTGATCTTCACAATAACCCTGTGAGATAGGTGCTAGTATTATCTCTGTTATACAGATGAGGAAGCTGAGGCTAAAGACATTAAGCACCTTGCCCAGGGTCATACTGCTAGTATATGTTTGAAGCCAGATGCGAACTCAGCTCTTCCTGACATCGAACCCAGCTCTCTATGCCCTATGCAATGTTGCTTCTTATATAGCAAGCCATCCATCCATACATCGACCTGTTTTCTGCGTTATAGACATCAATGCATCTAACTACACATGCATTGGTTTCTCCATCCATCCTACCCATCCGCTTCATTTGTCTAGGTATCTATCCATCCATATTGCTACCCATCTGACCATTTGCTCATCCATCCACAGATTTAGAATTAGAATGAATGCTCCTTGAGGCAAGCTTCAGTGCTTAGTACTATGATTCAGTATATAGAACTGGATCAATTATACGCATTTAGTCACCCATTTGCCTATTCTGTCCATCTATTTTCTATGTTGGGGCCTCTAGGTGGCACCACAGTGCACAGAACTCTGGGTTTGAAGTCAGGAGGACTCCTCTTCATGAGCTCAAATTTGGTCCCAGACACGGATTAGCTGTGTGACCCTGGACAAGTCACGTAATCTCTCTCTGCCATAGTTTCTTCATCTATAAAATGAGCTGGATGAGGAAATGACAAACCACTCCAGCATCTTTGACAATAAAATCCCAAATTGGGTCATGAAGAGTTGGACACAACTGAAAAATGATCCAACAAAAAAATCATCTATCTGTCCATTGATTGTTCCACTCATTTGCCATCCATTCATCCATCCATCCATCCCTCCATCCACCCACCCACCCATCCACCCATCCATCCATCCATCCACTCATCCATCCATCCATCCACCCACCCATCCATCCATCCACCCACCCACCCACCCACCCATCCACCCATACATCCATACCTCCACTCACCTATCCATGCATTCATCCATCCACCCATCCATCCATCTTTCCTATTCCACATGGGAAAAAATATGGTCCATTTTGGAGTGGACTCAATAATGTATCAGTCACCTGTCTTGGTGGAAAGACATCATGGCAGCCTGGAAGAGGAGTGGTTTGGGGGACAGTTGATAAGAGCACAGATGATGTTGGAGTTGGACATGGCCCATGAAATCTTTCTATTTCACATTGTTGGTTGCAAATGGCAAAAAAACTACAGCCAGCTTTGTCTGTCTTGTTGTAGATAACATCACCTGTCAAAAGTAAAAGTAGAATTATAAGAGATCTCCTTTTACATTTAGGGGGAATCCTTGAGTCTGAGAATATTTTATAATGGAAGAAGGCAAGAAACCGAGAGGGGATGAACAGCATTCTGTGTGTGAATAAATGGAGAAGTTACCTGTATTTTGCTTTGAGAATTTCTCAAGAATTTCACAAAAGCTATTAGTATACTCATATAACCCAAAGAGATCCCAAAGAAACATAGACCAGTAGATGGATAGAACTTGCCTGCGTTGAGGAGGATGAGAACAATTCTACTCACCAGGAGAAAACAGGTCTCCAGACACAAAGCAGAAGCATGATGTTGTGGAGGGTATCAGTGATGTCTGTGACACAGGAGACATGGATACAGAAGTGGAAAAGGTAGAGAAGGTGGATGTCTGCAAAGTAGGTGTGCTCACATGTGGAGTCCAGGAAAGGGAAGGCATAGAGGTAGAGGAACTGGAGGTTGGGGTTGTGCAGTGGTGGTAGTCATCACAGCAGAGCACCCTGATGCGATAGTTCAAGCAGTTTTTTGTGGGTTCAGCCTGGTCCTGGTTCCTGCAGACTAGACCAATGCTCACATTACATTCAACCACTTGTCCCAGTTGGTCGATGGACACCTCCATGTAGTTCTCTGCTCGGCACTGAATTTCCTGAGGCTTTTCACAGATGATCTCCCCTGCAGCCCGGATGTTGTCATAGGTCTCAAAGTCTCCACCATCTTTTCCAGGAATTGGGTAGCTCTGATCAAACCAGTCTGTCCACACGCACCTGGGCTGGCACTCTGTGGCTGATGTGGTCATGGCTGTGCCTGAAGTATTGGGGCTAAAAGCTGTTGTTTGGCTAGTGGAGGTGCTTCCAAATGATGAACTTGTGCTCAGAGAGCTGGGAGCCGTCTTTGGCAGCTTGGTGATCTCAGCAGTCCCAGATGTTGGGAGGGTGTTTGGCTTTTCAGTGGTTGACCCCACAGGGAAGGTTATTGCTGTTGTGGATTGGCCAGAGGTGATTGGAATAGTTTGTGTTAAGAGTGGGGATGTGAAGGACTGAGAACTAGTAAATGTCCAAGTTGTGCCATGAGATCCTGAGGAAGTGTGGGTTATGTTCTTGACTGTTACGGGAACACTTTGGGGAGTCGAAATGGCTGTCTTTGTAGATATTGCTATTGTTGATGTGGACGTGGTAAGGTTTGGAATTGTGCTCTGGGTTGTTGATGGATTCTTTGTTGGTTCAATTGCCTTGGAGGTCGATGTAAATGGGGAGCCTGTTGGGGTTGTGATCCCTGCTACTGTGGAAGGGCAGTGGGTGTAGTCATCACAGCACAGCACACGGATGTTATAATTAAAACACATTTTAAATGCCCCCTTTTGATCATCATTTCTGCAGATCAGCCCAAATTCCAGGCTGCTGTGCAGAACCTGTCCAATCTGGTCAATGCTTACCTCAGGGTAGTTTTCAGCTCGGCACTCAAGTTTTTGGGGATTTGGGCAGATATTTCCTCCTGCTTTCCTGATATTATCATATGTTTCAAAGTCTCCGCCATTTATTCCAGAAACTGGGAAGTCCATATCAAACCATTCTGTCCACTCACATTTTGGTTGACAGGGAGTAGAAACTACGGTTGTGAATTCTGGTGAGATTGTTGAAATTGTTGATGTGGGCCCTGGAGGACCTATTGTAGTAGTCTGTGACCACAACCTTGTGTTAGGTTGTGTTGTTGCTGACGAGATCTCTGGGAATGGAGATTGTCTTTGTGTTGTCTGTGTGGCTTCTGTAGATGAATGGAAAGCAGGAGAACTTGTCCTGAGTGTGGGCTGCCTTGGGCTGGGAGGAGAGCCTGTTGGCACCTCCACTGTCTTGGTCATTGTAGACAAGGGTGTTGACGTGGGCACTGCTGAGGGGCTTGGTGTGCCAG
>NW_027187142.1:63654-71502 GCF_028583685.1 Petaurus breviceps papuanus | reverse complement strand
TGGGCTGGGAGGAGAGGCTGTTGGCACCTCCACGGTCTTGGTCATTGTAGACAAGGGTGTTGAAGTGGGCACTGCTGAGGGGCTTGGTGTGCCAGTGATAGCAGTGGTCGTTTGTGTGAGAGCTGAAGAGGATGTTGCAGTGGTCCCTATTGGACTTGAGCTCAGAGATGAATGTGTGGAGAGGAGAGTGACGGTGGTGGCCTCTGGGGTTGCAGTGGTGGCCGGGCTACCTGTCCCCAAGCTTTTGGTCCTGCGGGATTTCTCTGCTGTGGAGCCTGTCCCCAGGCTGGTGGTTAATGACGTCGTTGGTCTTGGAGGCATCGCTGTGCTCCTTCCATGGCAGTGGCTCTCCTCACAACACAGGACCCTGATCTTGTAGTTAACACACATTTTGAACAATCCGTGTTGTTCCTCGTTTCTGCAGATAAATCCAAAGCGAACATCCCAGTGCACCACCTGTCCTACCTCCTCCACAGTCATATTAGGGTAATTTTCTGCCTGGCACTCGATGTCCTGCGGTTCCTGGCAAAACTCCTTTCCTGCCTTCCTGATGTTGTCATATGTCTCAATGTCTCCACCATGTTTTTCTGACTTGGGGTAATCTGTATCAAACCAGTCTGTCCACTGGCATCGAGGCTGACAGGATACATTGGGAGTTCTGGGTCTGATAGAGGTGGACCATGATTCTGAGGTGAAGGCTGATAGTGTTTTGGGCGTCACTGTGGAAGCTATAGTCTTTTTTGTGGATCTTGTGACAGGTGGACTGGTCCTCAGGGATGTGGACCCGCCACAAGGCATAAAACTGCAGCACAACACTCGGATCTCATAGTCATGACACAAGGGTGGGTCCTGCTCTGCATTATAACACAGCAGTCCACGGGATAGGCTGCACTCCACCTTCTGTCCCACTGCTATGAGGGGGATGCCAGGAAATGCCCGGGCCCTGCACTCCACATCACGGACCATGATGCAGATTTCGTATCCACTTAGCCGGAGGTTTTCAAATGTGTCAAAGTCTCCACCATCAAGTCCTGTGTCAGGCGTGCTGCTATCATACCAGTCGGACCACACACAAACTTCTTGCACACACACTGTGGAAGCGGCTGTGACTGTGGTGGCAGGCCCTGCAGAGGGAGCAAGAAAGAGAAATGTCTTGTGTAACCTGGTTTCTTGGGGGTGGTAGCCCCTGGGATTGATGCCCACACAGTGCTCATTTCCATAACACCAAGGACTTTCCTCCCATTGGTACCCTGAGAAAATCAGACAGAGGAGAGGGCACGGGCCATAATGGAGAGAACTCTGGACTTGGTGACAGGGAGCCCTGGGTTTGAATCCCACTTCAGGCATTGCTTCCCATGTGGCTGGGGGCTTGTCACCTCAACCTGTCTGAGTCCACATGATGTATCCCACATCATGGGTTTTTGTGAAAATCATGTGAGATTGTGTCTGTGGGTGGTTATGGAAATGCTCACTGCCGTTGTTATGGCCCTGCAGTCAGAGTGCCAGGAAATGTCGGGTTTGAGATGTGAATACAGACCTTTCAGCCCCATATCCTCCATGTGGCTTCTCAGAGAGATCACATCTCAGCCACCTGTGACTGCTTTCCTTCTGGCACAATAGAACTTCCCCCAGGGAGCTGACCACTGCCTTCCCTGGCAGTGCCAGAGACCGCTAGCTGGAGGACTCTAGGAACTTGTCTGGCAATGGGACCTCAGAGGGTTTGGCTCCTCACAGGCCAAGAAACATCAGGCTCAGTGGCCACCCCCAGCTTCATCTAGAGGAGTGATGTGCACACAAAGCAGTGAAGGAACAATGGAGATCCTAACCAGTGGTTCTGAGAGTGCTGAAGCTCCTGGGAGGCTGCCAGCAGCCAGCAGGACCCAAAGGGTCCAGGATATATGCAATGAGGCCTCATGGTGGTCAGAGACCCAGGCTGGCAGCTAGAGACCTGGCACCTGGTCCTGCCTCTGCTCGTCTCTAGCCAGGGAATGCAAAGTAAGGCTTTCCTTTTCTCTGTAAGACTGGATTGCTGGTCCAGCCAACCATCAGGGGCCCTCCCAGCTTTCCAGTTCTGGGATTCTAAAGATCCAAGTTAGAAAGGGAAAATTTATTCCTTGCTCTGGGCGTTTCTGGACCCTTGGCTAGATAAATGGGCATGTTGTGGATCTACTTGGTAGCCGTCTCAGCTTTGGGGCTCTTAAGTGGGCCAGGATCCATTGTTTTATTGTTAATATTTATTTTTAATTATCACTGTCACGAGTGACCACCAGGTGGTTGGCCTGGGAGGAGCTTCAGAGCTCCTTTCAGCCAAATGCTTCATTTCCCCCCGCCCCTGAGGTTACCTGCTGTGGATTCTGGCGTCCTGATAGTCGTGAAGGTAAAGGGTGCAGTGGTAGAGGGTGTCACAGGGCAGTCTTTGGACATGCGCTTTATCTCCCCATTGTCTCCACAGATGGCGATGAGGCAGGCTCCTAGTCCATCCGTGGTGTTGTAGATCACCTCGTGGACATGGTATGTGTGGCCCTCATACGAGCAAGTGCACTCTAAAAAGCCAGGAGACCCAATGACATCATGTGATGACTGTCCCAGGAGCTGGGAATTCCTGTTCCCAGGCATCAGGCTGCTTACTTACCATTTTGGTCTGGGGTGCACTGTATGCCTCTTGTGGTACAGTTACTAAAAGTGAAAAGAAGAGGGGAAAGAATGTAAGGCATGGGAAATGCGCCCACAAGGACAACAGGCTACTCCAAATCCCAGGCTGCCACCCCCACCTGGAACGCCTTCTCTCTTCCCCTTCGGATCTCAGAAGCTTCAGCTGGCTTCTGTCTACACAGCTCAGTGCTGCCTTTTACATGAGACCTTTTCTGTTAGTGACGTTACTTTGTATCCAGTAAGTTGCTAATAAATGTATGTTAAACTGAACGGAAAGAATTCCTCCACTGCGCCTTTCTGGAAAGTGGGAGCCAGGCATTGCCCAGAGCTCTCCTGATGCTCAAGCCCAGGGCAGGACCGCTGTTCTGACATACCAGCTCTGGCAGTTGGCCTGGCTCGCGACTTTTTCTCCCACTTCATAATAGTTCCCGTCCTCATCATAACAGCCACATTGTTCAACACACTTCATCTGGCTTTCACTAAAGAAAGGTTTCCCGGCTGGGCAGTCTGGATAGCAGCCTGAGGTGAACAGAGGGGAGTAAGGCTTCAGTGAGAGGTCCACGCCCCAAGGAAGAGTAGGGCAGAGGACAGACAGCATACTCCTGGGAGGACCAAAGGCCTCTCAAGTTCGTGCCAAGGGAGGAGGATTGCTGGAAGGAAAGCATTGTCGTGGGGAGGAGGAATTGGGTTCATTCTGTCTGGTCCCAAAGGATACAAACCGAAGCAACAAAGAAGGAAAAAATACAAAAGCAGATTTAGTCTTGCTGTCAGGAAGAACTCCCTCATGATGAAAGCCGTACCAAAGTGGGATTCGGCGACCTGGCCCTCCCTGGCCTGAGGCCCTGAAACAAAAACCCAGTGGCCCCTTGTTAGGAGGGTGAGGCTAGGACCACCAGTCAGGGCCAGGCTGGAGGTAGAGTCCACAATTCTATCCTCAATAAGCCTGGGTCTGGCTAAGGTCACTTTACATTCCTCAGGGAGCACCCAGTCCAACCACTCCATTTTTCAAATTAGGAAATGGAGGCACGGAAGGGAGTTTGTCCAAAGTCGCACAGCAGAGTTAGTGGCAAGACCGGGAGTAATCAGGCAGTTGCACCACCTGGCCCAGTCCCAGAGATCTTTCTCCTGCTCATCCTTTCATGATTTGGGCAGAACTTTGGGTCTATCAGAGCTCTGATACATCTCCTAATCTGGGCAATTAGCCTGAGTTGCCTTGTGCCGTCATGGGTGAAGAAGGCCATTAGCTAGCTCAGCCAGGTCCCTTGGGGTCAGGAATGAGGTAGAGCTGTCCCTTAATAGGCAGCAGTCAAGGAGCACAGAGGGAAAGGCCCTCTTGAGCCCTGCCTACCTCATTCCTCAGGACTCCTGGGGGGCCAGCAAGGAGAAGACTCCTCCCCCGGCTTAGACCCCTCCCGTTTAAGACCCCCCCCCAGCTTACACCCTTCCCCCAGCTTAGATCACCCCCCCCAGCTTTCCAAGTGGGGCAGCTTCCAGCATCTCCTTGCCTGGAAGGTCAGGACCTCATGACCTGCACCTGTGTCACAAGGCTCTTGGGTGGATGGTTTTTGCAGGTCTGAGGACACAAAGGCTCAAGTGGAGATGGGGATGGGCAGAGGAAATGCTCCTGCCGAAATGGACTAGATGCCAAGCTAGCTCCATGTCCAGAAACTAACAACCACCACAGCGTTAGTTGACTTTTATATAGCATTTGCTATGACAGGAACTGTACCAAGTGCTTTACAAATATGATTTCATTTGATCTTTGCCAACAACCTTGGGAGGGAGGAGCCATTATTAGCCTTACTTTAGAAATGAAGAAACTGATGCAGACAGGTTGTGTGACTTGCCCAGGGTCACACAGTCAGTAAGGGTTTGAGGAGGGATTGAAACTCAGATCTTCCTGACTCCAGGTTCAGTCTCTGTTGCTGGGTCTTCTAGCTGCCCCACACAACCTTCACCATAAATCCCATTTCTTTCCCCAAAAGACATAAACCAGAGAGGGTCGCTGAGCTCATGATCTCAATATCTAGTCTCTAAGGACCAACCTAGAAGCATCATTCATAGATTCCCAGAAGCTCGGAGTGGGGAGGAACTTCAAAAACTGTCAGGTCCAACCTATCCCTAGTTTTCTGATCCCAATAAAAGGGAATGCCTTCACAGTTGAGGTTAGGCATGATGGAGAAGGGGCCGTGTTGGAAATTGGGGGTGCGTGTTTTGTTTGGGGGAGTTGGCCCCATGCTAGGGGTGCAAGTCAGATTTCAGGGCAACCTGTATGGGGATTGCACTTTGGAACCCCTCCCTTCTATCCCCCCCCCCGACCTTGGAACCTTGGAAAGCTCTGAGCTCCAGAATTCTCACTGTGACCTCCCCCAGGCCAGCACTCCTGCACTGCCTAAAATCTCCTTCCTTCCCCATCCAACTCCTTGGCCAATCAGTTTAACAGTTAAACTGTTCTCTCTTCTCAAGTCCTTGTCCATTCATCCCATCACCAATCATACCCTTCCAATCTTGGATCGCTCCCACCATCTGCCACCTACACCCTTACTTACATATTGCCTAACCCTTACTGTACCACAGCAAGGTGACCATTCTACTGCTCTTTAAGTGAGTCTCTAGCATACTCACTGAAATGGCCCTTCCAGACCTTGTCTTCTCCTCTGAAGCAGCCTTTCCCTCTGCCCTCTCACCTTAGGACCTAGCCTCATATTTGACAGAAACAAATTGTCTGGAGTTCCTGGGCCCATTGTCCTGATCTCACCTCACTCAGACACATCCTGTCCCACAACCTTCTCCTTTGCTCCAGTCTATGATGAAGAGGTGGCCCTTCCCCTTGCCAAGGCAAACCCGTGTACAGATGAATTCCAGATTGAGATATCTGGCCCTAGCATCAAGAATGCTTCAGTTTTAAAAAATGTTTTAGAAGAAAACATGTGACTGTTTTATTCCTTACATGCTACTGGAACTTATTTTTTTATCTATGTCATTTCTTCATAAAGCATATCAAGTAACTTGAAAGAAATAAATGGGGTAAATTTAGGGCATTGATAGTTTTCCATCTGAAATTTTCTCTTCCATCATGGAAATGAATGACTTGAGGGAATGATTATGGGAAAATCTACAATACCAAATCCATCATTCAATAGCAGTAAAACTAGTCTCATAAAGATCTTTCATACCTAGGCATTACAAATGCAAAGTTAGACTCAGGTACAAAAATTTCAAGAGACAGCACAAATCAGGAAAACAAGGAAACCGCTTCTGGCTAATACCGAGACACTCTTCTGCAGAAGAGAGCCACCTTCACCTTCTTTACCTTTTGGACGCAGCGCGCTTTCACTGCGTACACATGTACGGGAAAGTCGCTATGTCCCAACGACCACAGTCAAATAACGACTGGCCTTTGAAGGAACGACGACTAAAGAGGCTAGAACTCCTCCAGGGCTAAGCATACTGAAAATCAAAGAATCTAATGCACTTCCTGTCTTGCTGATGCTTTAAAAATTCTCCTTCCTCCCTCAGAGCAAGACACAGGCTGTAAAATCCTGAAAGTCTGTTGGTCTTAACACAGTCTAGTGTGAATCACTAATGACTTCAAAGGAGTTCACAGAAGCCTCTCTACAGACAGACAGACATTCTAATAACTCCTCCACATTTTAGCAGCTTCAATCTGATCTTTTCATTTTCCAGAAACATCAGTATAAAAGTTGAAAACACTCTTTAATCAGCAATGGCCTCATTTAAGATTCTCATCAGATATTGTTTCCACCGCAACTATTTCAGCTGCCAAGAGCAAAAAAAAAGTGGGGGGGAGGGAATAAGCATTTATATGGCGCCTACTGTGTGTCAGACACTGTGTTAAATGATACAAAGGGATAAAATGGGATGCTAAGGGATCCAACAAAAGGCAAAGTACTAGTAACAACAACTAACATTTACATAGCACCTGCTATGCTGCATGCATCCTGCCAAGTGCTTTACAACTGTCGTCTCACTTGATCCTCACAACAGCCCTGGGAAGTAGGTGCTATTATATCCCCATTTTGCAGATGAGGAAACTGAGGTAGGCATAAGTTAGGGGACTTGCCCATGGTAAAACAGCTGGTGTCTGAAGTCAGATTCAAACTCAGGCCTTCCTGATCTACTGTGCCACTCTGGCTGCCTGAAAACAAGGTGATCTCCATTACTCAACTTAATGTTTCTCAAAATTGGGGGGGGGGGAATGACCAAATGTGTCTGCACATTAATCAATAAGTATAGATATGTATGTATGCAATATATGTGTCTATATGTAAGTGATATATGTGATTTTGAGTGTCTATGAAAGTTCCACAATCTCACATTTAGGATTTGATATGTAATCTTCTCAGTTAAATTACGTCAGTAAAGGAGGTACAGGGTTAAAAGATCCAAAATAATACCTCGGAAGGAAGTCTCATTTTAAATCTTCATTTGGGGGAAGGGTTATATAAAAACCACATTAACAGATTTAAAAGTTAATTGAAAGAAATGGATTCTCTAAAGGAAATCATTTGTTATCAAAGATGAACTCTTTAAAATAAAGTTGAAACCTTAATTAAAACAAGGAAAACCAAAATCTGTGTTAAAGAAATGAGATGCTCACATTTTGCCTGGTGTTACCCTTCCCTGGACCCCTTTCCTTGGACCTAGACCTTGAGTTTGAGTGGAAGGATGCGCAGAAGAGGGGAGGCTGTGATAGCAATGTCATTTAAAGATTCCCCTGTATTGGCTTAGTTTTTCAAATTGATTGTGTTAAAACCCAGAGCTTGTTAATCCCACCTGTGGGATGGACTTGTTGATGTGAAAAGAAAGTCCTGAACTGGGAGAAGCTGGTGACGTAGATTTGGAGAGACAAGAGAGAGGCAGAAGAACTTTTTGGAAGCAGCACCTCGAGGAGGCAGGGAGAGAGACTGAGAAGGATTGCTGAGTGCCACTTTGAATCGCCCTGGACTTTTGAGACCTGCCCCCTGAGCTGCCAAGGACTGAGGAGACATGGCTGTTTTGCTGGTACTTTGTCTATCTGTTTTGATGTTGTTTTGCCAGATTTGTCCACTGGTGAAAGACAGTCCTATTGAAGAAGTCCTGGAACCTGGCTTTTGGTTAAGAAGCCCTGAGACTGTCCTGCAGACAGAGAGTGAATACTGTCCACTGGTGAAGGACAGTGCTGTTGTTGCAGGG
>NW_027187142.1:51614-63644 GCF_028583685.1 Petaurus breviceps papuanus | reverse complement strand
TCTGGGAACCTTTCTGTTGGTTCAGAAGCCCTGAAGAAGGATTTTCTTGTTGTATGTTTACAGAAATCCTGGGAGAGAGTTTTGCTAATGTTTTCAGGGGTTCTAGGACTGTTCTACAGACAGAGGATGAATTAATGAAGAGACTGGCAATGTATCTTGTGGCCTTGCTAAGCCTTGTCTCCCCAGGAACTAAGATTGCTGAGAACTTGCCTCGTGTGAAGATGAAGAAAAGACCTCCATTTGGGTATTAAGTGCTGTGTTTAAACTTGATGTAACTCTGGGGTAGATTCAATTGAGATCCAGGGGTGGGGAACTTTTGACCTTTTTGTGCTCTGTGATCGACAAATGAAGGTATAGCCTAGGGGTGGAGAAGTATTTAGACCAGGGACTTTGTAATTGATTGAATGATTGGAAGGTCCTGGGGTGGGGTAGTACTTGGAGATTATTTAATCACACTTAGTAAATGCTGTATTTTGAATGATGTCATGTTTTGATCTTCTCTGTTCTTGGTTGGTCACTGAATAAAATGGAGAGCACCTATGCTGGTATTTTGAACCTTGGGAAGTTGCCTTTCCTTGGCAATTACATTACAGAGGCCAAGACTTAGAGTGACGTCTATGCGGTTTTTTTATTCCCATATTCTTCACCGGCATCAACACAGATCTGCATTATCTCCGTCCAACTTATATTTGGAGAGATCATCCTCATCCTCTTCTCCTCCCTCTGATTCTTTGTTTTCAACTTCTTTTGAGACAGAGGCACATCCAACTGCTTTCCCTCTCTAGTTTTTTCATCAGTCTCCATCACATTCTTCTCATTCTATATACTCCACTTTTTCTCCTTTGTTAACCCCTCCACCACATCCTTTACTTTCCTCTAGCTTAGTATACTTGGGAGGATTCCATATATTACATGCAGATCTCCCATCCCACTTTCCACTGCCAGTCACTAGTATTAAACAGGCCTTGGCTATTCTCTCAGAGGCTCTTTCTGATTTCAGTCCCACCAGCTTTCATCATCTTGGCTTCAGCTGGTTTTTCTCCACCACACCAGTTACAATTAATTCTTGCAAAGTTTACATTTCCACATTTCTTATCAGGGCAAATCCAATCACAATTGCTGACTGGGAAACTCTTGATTGATATCCTGCTGCCACCCCTCTCCCTCCTCTTCCTTAGCCCACCCCTAATATATCTTCTGAGCTCTAGTCCTTCATCACCAACTATGCCAGTTTGACATTTCCAACTGTCAGTCCTGTAGGCACCTAAAGCTCATCATTTCCAAAGAAAAAGTCATTATCCTACCCGCCCACCCCCAAACCTTGTCATTCTGAACTTCCCCATTGCTGACAAGGGCATTATCATATTCCCAGTCCCTCAGGTTCATAAAGTAGGAGTCATCCTGGACTCCTCACTCTCTCACCGCCCATATCCAAGATGGGGCCAAGGTCTGTCAGTTTCACTTCTGTAGTACCAGCACCACTGATCAGTTTCTCCTCTGCAGCATCTCTGGTCAGTTTCACTTCTGCAGCCTCACTGATCAATTTCTCCTCTGCAGCATCTCTGGTCAGTTTCACTTCTGCAGCCTCTCTGGTCAATTTCTCCTCTGCAGCATCTCTGGTCAGTTTCTCCTCTGCAGCATCTCTGGTCAGTTTCACTTCTGCAGCCTCTCTGGTCAATTTCTCCTCTGCAGCCTCTCTGGTCAATTTCTCCTCTGCAGCATCTCTGGTCAGTTTCACTTCTGCAGCCTCTCTGGTCGATTTCTCCTCTGCAGTATCTCTCTAACACTGCCCCTTCTCTCCCCTGATGCTTCCCTCTCTGGTGCAGACCCTTATCACCTCGTGCCTTGACTACCGCAATATCTGCTGTGAGGTCTGCTTGCTGCAAGTCTCTCCCCCCTCTAGAACATCCATCATTCAGCCACCAAAGTGATTTTCCTAAAGTGCAAATATTGACCATGTCACCCCATTCCTGAACAATCTCCAGTAGTTCCCTCTCCTCTCCAGGAGCAAATATAAAATGCTCTGTTTGGTATTTAAAGCCCTTCCTAACCCAATCCCTTCCCACCTTTCCAGTATACTTTGCTCCCCAACATGTCCTCTCTGACCCAGGGTTGCTGGCCTCCTGACTGGTCCTTGTACATGACACTATTTCCTGTCTCTGTCCCTCATACCTAGGATGTTCTCCTACCTCCCTTTCACCCCTTAGCTTTCCTGCCCCCCCCCAGCTGCTAGAGCCCATCTCTCTGAGATTTCCTTCCACTTATGTCGTATATGTAGGCACCACATTGTGTCTTTTAACATGTGAGCGCTTTGTGACCAAGGACTGTTTGGGGCTTTCTATGTATCCCTAACACTTAGCACAATACCTGGAGCATAGAAACCATCTCAGAATTGATTGCTGATTGAATGATGAAGAGTAGATCAGAAGCTGAGTGACTGAAGTGAGTCTGCACCCTCTGCACTCCCCAGGGAGCTGTCCCCAGTCCTGGCCTTTCCCATTTTCCTCTTTAGGGTTCGAGCTTAAGCTCTCAGAGCTGGACATACCTTCTAATCCGGGTAAATTCATTAAGCACTGCCCGCTTGGATTGCGACAGGTCTTCAGACAAGGCGCTCCACAAGGCTGGTAGTGCCAGTCACACTCCCCATGAGGATTATAGTAGTCACAGAACATGGCTGCAGATAAGGAGAGAGAAGTAAGGGAGAGGAGGAGGGCTTGCCTGGCCTCCAATGCCCCAACGCCAAGAGGGCAGAAGTTCTGGCGAGTAAGACTAGTCCCCAAACCAGCCATTCCCCAGAATTCCCAGAAGCCAGGGGAGGGAGCCATGCTTCTGTACTGTATCTGTCCTACCCAGCCCACCCTCTCCCACCTCCATGCTCTTGCTCAGGCAGGACCTTATGCCTGTAATACTTCACTTCCCTGCTTCACCTGGGAGACTGCTACTCATTCTTCAAAGCCCAATTCCAGCCACTCACTGCTTATGGGAGCCTCGCCTGGCCGCTACCTGCACCTCCTCCTGGACTGCACCCTCGTCTGCCACGTTCTAACAGGCAGCTGCCCAAGGAAAACTCCTCCGGCCCTGCTTCTGTCTGCTCTGTGTCTGGCACACAGGGCATGACCAGATTCCACAGAAGGCTTGTCTGACAGAATGAGGGTACCCACCTTCCAAAGTGCCTGGGGCACACACACACGTGCGGGTTGTACGCATGCTGCTCATACGTGTCAGAGTATGTCAGGATGTGCATGCTCTGCCCCGCCCCCTGCCTCGGAGCGTCAGAAGGAAGGTACTCACGGCAGATATCTGGCTTCCTCCAGGAGACGCAAACACCGGCGTCATTGCAGGCCTGTGCATAAGCCGCCACCGCCGTGCAGAAACACTCACAATCTCCGCCAGAGTCACAGGCACATGCGTCCATCACACAAGCCTCGTAATATTTGGTGGAGTCCACCTGGGAGGGAAGAGGAGCTGAGGGTCCGAGCCCTACTCTGGCCTCCTGGTCTCTGCCAGCCCCTCCACCCTCCGAAAGCTCCTGGCAGGCAGAGGCTGGGCCATATTCTATCTTCCTGACACCAGGCCCCAGCCCAGGCCTCTGCCCATGGTTGCAGCTCCCAAACACTGACTGGCTGGCCTGAACTAGATTTTGTGACCTTGGCCCTCCCTGCTCAGCTTTGGCCTCACTGTCTGATCATGACAGTCTTCTCTGAATGTAGCGTACTTCCAAGCTGCATCCTGGGCCCCACAAACAGCAGATGATTAATAGAGGCATGTGCTTTAGCTAGAAAGGCTCAGCTGAGCCTATGACTGACCAGGCTTGAAGGCAAATGCTCTCCCTACGTGAAAATCAGGCCCTAACCCTGGCCTGGGGTCCTGCACAAAATATACAAATAGACCCACCAGCCATGGCCCTGAGAGAAGACCCCACTGTGCCTGTGCTGGGCACTCAGGGAAAGGAAAAAGGCCTGGGACACATCAGGTGCTTCTCAGGTCTGGGGAAGGCCGGGATGACTGCAGCTGACCTGCACTCCTCTCCACTCCAGTATCTCCAGCTTCTGCAAACATCTCCAAAGAATCTAGGCCAACGTTTCTACAAGCCTTTGAGGTGCATGCAGCCCCTCCCTCAACTGGTCATCAGCCATTACTGTCATGGAAACCCCACGGCAATGCCAGCAGGTCGGGGATGCAGGGGCTATTTCCATTTTACAGATTGGGCTACTGAGGCTACTCAGGGAGATCGAGTCACACAGCTTGTAACCGCCGGAGGCAATCCAAACCCACGGCTCTCCTGACTCAAAATTCAGCACACTTTTCACTAGGCTAGGGTATGCCTGAGTGCAAGCAGCAGTGGCCAGTGCCAGGGGGAGGGGGACAAAGCAAAAGGGCCATGCAGCATGGGTGTACCAGCTCAGGGGTAACATGAGCTATGGCGCAGGCACCAGAAGGGATGGGACAAGGACAAAGGACGAAGAGCTGTCCAGTCTGGCTGGAGATAGGAGTCAGGGAATCAAGATGAGGGTGTGTTTAGGAAACAAAGGGAGGCATTGGAGGATGGGGAGCAGAAGAGTGACCCCAGGAATCTTGGCCTGAGGAAGCTGGTTTGGGCAGCTGTGGGGGTGGAGGAAGGTGTGCAGAGGCTGGCAGCTGAAGGCTGCCACACTAGCTGGGGGGACAGGAGCCTCATCTTCTCTCCAGGCTCAGTTTGGGGGCAGAGGAGCCTCTGCCACATGGTTTTCCCTGACTCCCATGGAGCAAATGCCCTTTCTCTGTTCATCTTTCCTTGTACTTTTCTTGTGGCTAAGTCATGACCCTGAGGAGAATATAAGCCCCTAGAGGGCAGAGCTGGGTCATTTTTGTTTTTGGATCCCTAGCACAGGCCCCAGTACAGAGCAGGCAGCTAATGTGGGTTGAATCAGGCTAGACCATGGCAGGGCTCACCAATTCTTCTCCCAGGAATGTGGGCAGCCCCTTCCCCTTGGGCTCCAGGAGTGACTCTGGACATCCAGCTACAGAAGCAGGCCCTGACACATGTGGAGCTCAGCTCCTCGGGGAGCCCTGGAGGAGTGACCCCTGGCATCCCCTGGAAGTACCTGAGAGCGGCAGGCGGTGAAGACGGCGCTGTTGATAATGCTGCATTGTTTCTGGGCCCAGGCCTTGCGGTAAGGGTTGGCGGTGCAGGGGTCCCTGGTGGGCACGGCGTCTGGGCAGGAGGGGGAGATCTTCCAGCTGTTGCCAAACTCCTGCACATCGCCCACCACCGAGAGGCTCCTGGTGGTGAAGTCGTTGAGGCTGTTGCCATCATAGTTCCCACAGAGACCACAGACCTTGCCCTGCACACAGAAACCCAGAGAGCCTCACCTCACCACAGGATCCCTGCACCAAGGACCACACTCTGCAGTCAGCAATGATGCTGTGGAACTGCCCTCCCAGATGGGGGTGTTTGACCCACTAAAGGAGGCCTCCATGGAGGAAGGTGCTCTCCTGGGCTCTGGACAGAGTTCAGAGGCCCACCAGGCTACAGGGGCCCAGGTTGGGAGTAAGAAAGATCTACCTCACTTGGCTCCAGGCTGAATGTCCACTACCTGGGGTGGGGAGGGGGTGTTGGGACCTCCACCCAGCAAGTAAACCACCAACCCTGGAAGTCCATGAGGATGGACATTTTCTGCAGGTGTGACCCTTGTGGGCATAGGGGGCTGGGTGGACACCCCCATTGAAGGGAAGAGGAGCCCCAAGCTCAGAGAGTAGGATTCCTATTTCTCTTTTTTTCGTGTCTTCCTCACAAGTCCATGAGGTATAGAGTGGGTGCATTTACAGATGGGGAAATGGAGGCCCAGAAAGGGGAAGGAGCTTCCCCAGGGCCACATAGCTGGCTTGGGGCAGCGTCAGCTCCTTTCCACACCCCAGGACACTACGGATGTGTAAGAGGCAGCCCTGGGGGGGACTGAGGTGGCCCCTTCCACTAAGGGCTCCCTCTCCCCAGATCAATGGCCATGGCCGGGCCTGACCTTGTAGCGCGGCTGTAACTTAATGAAGATGCTCGTTTTCCGGTCCCACATCAGAACCATCCCTGTTTGGGTCTCCAGGACCAGGTAGATGCCTCTGGAGTGGATCTTGTACAGAATCTCTGCACCTGGCCCTCTCTCCACCACCTTCACATTGCCCTCATTGAAAATCAGTTCAGTTTCCTAGAAAGGGAGGAAGGTGGGGGGCATCTGAGCTAGCACCTCAGCCATAGGCTTTCCCTTCAGCTCTCCTGCCCCAGGAGCTCATCCTCCCCCAAAGTCTTCTGAGGGAGGACAGCAGCACTGACCACCCAGCAGCCCAGCTATTTGTGGTTGGCCTTTAAACGTTTTCCTTGCCTAGAAGTGGGAGCCTGGGGAGCACCCTAGGTGTATCCGGTCATCTGAAGGTTTTGGAGCAGTCACTGCCTTGGTTAGTCATCTATGGAAGGTGGACCAGCCCTTCCTAGCTCAGTCCCCAAGTTCAGTGGGGCAGGGCTATGCAAACAGACCAAATAAGGCTGAAGGCCAGGCAAGCTGGAAGGCTTCTAGCACTGGGCAGACACCCGATGGCAGGCTAATGTGGGGACACAGACAAGAGCTGCCCAGGATGGAGTGGTAAGAGTTCCTGAATCACTGACATTAGTAACCCACGGGGCTGTCCAAGACCAGCCAAGCCTTCCCAACATTCAGGATTACCCCAAGCTGGAGCGATCGTCCTGCCTCCTAGGGGTTGGGGCAGACCCTGGGATTCCATAGAGGGGATCCCTGCTGGATGAGAGTGAGGAGAAAGCCTTGGTCTTGGACTGGGATGGTTGGGGCTCCACCACTCACCTTGAGAAACACTTTGATGGCCTTAGAGCAAGTGACGCCCGTGGTACCACAAGGGATGTTCTCGGTGATCACACGGAAGGTCCCATTGCTGCTCTCCCCCCCACAGTAGTCCTGGGGGGGAAGGGAGAGGAAAGAGTGACGAGGTCTGGGGGCTGTGCTTGGGCAACCACAGACACAGGAGGCAGAGACCAGAGGAACCAACCTGGACTAGGGTGTACTCGCAACTCCCCTCAAAGCTAAAGCGCTCGCTGTCAAAGGTGAGGAAATGCCCGTCTCCATAGACTGCGCACGTGCCGAGGCATGGGGTTTGGCTGCATTCCCACTTGCGGTTCCTGCAGGTGCTGAGAAGCAGGATGTTGGAAGCAAACAGCTTATTCCCAGGTGCCTGCTCTTGGAGCCTAGCTCAAGGGACCCTCCAGGATTTCCTCATCATCCTTCAGGGCTCAGCCCACCTTAGGCTTCTCTTCCAGGAGATCTCCCATGACTGCTCCCTCAGGCTGAATCTGCCTCTCCCCCCCTGGGCACTGAATTCTTGCTGGGGCACAGTGGGTAGAGCTCTGAGCTCAGCCAGGAGGGTAACCTCTACCATGTGCAATTTGGATGACCCAGGGCAAGTCATCGAACTGCTCTGGACCTTCATTTCCTCATCTGTAAAATGGTGATCATTCTTGTACTCCCTTCACTGCTCTGTAGAAGCTGGTGCTGTGGGGGGATGGGGACAGTGGTTATCATGGGCTGACTGGCAGCCAGGTAAGCTGGGAGGTGGAGGGTTCACAGCCAGAGCTGACCCTCATGCCCCTAGGCAGGTGGCGGCTTCTTGGCTCCTCTCCAATGGCATCTGGCTCTTGCTCAAGGACTGTGGCCTCAGAGAATCTCAGCATCACAAGGCCGGGCAGGACCTTACAGGCATCACATCCGACCCATATCTGAACAAGCATCCCTCAGCACTTGGTCACTCTGCCCACTCTGCCCTGAGCCACCCAGGCCTCTGGCTTCCCTTTCTGGTGAGGGCCACACAGAGAGGTGGACCTTGAATGGAGTCTCCCTGTGGTCAGGAAGATCTGCCTCAGACCCTCGCTGTGTGATCATCTCTGGACATCCATACGGTGAAGGGGTCAGACTCGAGGACCTCCCAGCCCCTTCCTGCCCACTCCATTCCCCTGACCCTCAGACCCTTAAAGTTGTCTTGTGTCCAATTCTGCCCATGCCCACCTACCAGTTGTTACAGTCCACTCGGATGGTTTCCCCTGATTTGTAGGAGGCCTCGTTGTGAACACAAGGACAGTCTTCCTCCTTGACACAGCCATTATTTCCATCCTTCACCAGACCACTGGGACAGATGCAGCCAGACACACACTGGGTGTTGTACTGTTCAAAAAAGGACAGCAAGCAGACTGCTTGGTAACAGTGTTCACCACGTGTGACCCTGTTTGACCCATCCCATAGGGCTGTGGCCACAAAGGAGCCTCAACCATGGCTGCCAGCAGCCCTGTCACCCTGGTAATCTGAATGGCCTCACCCACCTCAAGGGCCCATTTAACCAGGGCCAGATAGAGTGAGCAAGGGGAGCCTGGCGCCCTCCATGGACCACTCCCATATGGGCAGAGGCTCATGAGGGATGGAGCTGCCCAGGCATTGACACATAAGTTCAGGTCTTTGTAAAGACAGAAAGCAGGCTCCCAAGTTTTGCCTCCTCCAGGAGCTGCTGGCAGGTGTGTGATTGACTGGTGAGGGTCCAGTGCATATCTGAATGGCACAGACTATTGACCCCCAGAAGCTCCTGGGCACAGAACTGGGAGGGACTCAGCCATGATCTGGTCACACCCCACAGGGACATCCCAGAGCTCTCTGAGAGCTCTGAGCACTCCCCGTAGATGAGCACTGGCCACCCCACTCACACAGGCCACATCCAGAGTATCACAGCTCTTCTGGCACTGGGTCCCTGGGGCTTCTGCTGAGGCATTGCTGCAGTCCAAATAGATCATGGGAGCGGTGCAGACTGAGGAGGGGAAGGAGGATGGGGTGAGGCAGGGCCTCAAGGTTCTGCTTCTTCACACTGACAGCTGCCTGCCCCTGGGATAAACGTGGGGCACAGCTGGACCTGGCCTGCCATGTGGGAAGGCCCTCAGGCCCAGGAAGGGGCACCAGCCCCAGGTTTATATTTCTACTTGGTGTCTTCTCCCAGAAAACCCTGGATGGTGCACCACAACCCCCAGGGGGCAGCTCTGGTAAGCAGGAGGGAACAGAGAGTGGGAGGGAGAAAAGGAGGCCTGGTACCTGGGTTTGGATCCATGACTCCAAAGCAATTCAGCTTCCCATTGGTGCAAGAACTATGGACATAGGGAAATATCATCAGTGCTATGGATTAATCTCTGGGCGTCTCTTGTGTATCTGACTGGAAATCCTGTAGACACCTCCAAATCAACCGTCAGGAGTGGTACTTAGACCCTCCTGTCTCCTGTACTCTCCTATTGCTGCTGAGGTCACCACCTCCCCACCCCCCAGCTCGAGAGGTGGGCATCATCTGTGACCACTCCACAGCCCATCCATTGGAGGTCTCTGTATGTATCTGATCCACTGCTATTGAGTTGGGGCCATTCCTTCCTTCATGGTTTTTCATATACTCAAGGTCCCCTCATTCCTGTATTCCTGCAATAGCCTTCTAATTGGCCTCCCTGCCTCAAAACCCTCCACCCTCCGCTTGACTGCCAAAGTGCTCTTCCTAAAGCACCCCTCTCCCTCAAGAAGCCCCTGTGGCTTAAATAGAACGTGCCCTGTTCAGCTTTTAAAGCCAGCTTCTCTTCCCAACCTTGTTCTACATCATCCCCTCCCTGCCCTGTGTGGTCCAGCTCACAACACATCATCTCTTACCTCTAAGACTTTGCACAAGCCTGGAACCTTTCCTTAGCCTGGAACCCATTCCCACGTCCCCCTCTTCCCCTTTAAAATCCTTTGTTTTCTCCAAAACTGCCAAAGTGCTATTTTGAGGGGGGGAAATGTTTTCTGAGCCTCCCTCCAGATGCCAATGCCTCCCACTCCCACCATCATCTTGTATTATCTGGACATTTTTGGTGTCTACACATATATGGACGTGTTGTCTCCCCCATTAGAATTCAAGCTCTTGGAAGACAGGGTCTAGTTTTGTGGGCTCAGCACCTGACACAGGCCTTGGCACACAGTAGGTGCCCATTGATTGGTGATCAGTTGGCCCTCCCACATCCCTGTTGTGTTAGACTTGTCTTCAATTCAATCACCAGGCCATCCCCCAGGGCTCTTTGAAGAGGGGCCTGAGTCAGGGCTGAGAAGAAAGTTGCTTCCTTCAGAGGGGCTCATTCACCAGTGGGACTGATCAAGCTACAAGGAAGCCATGGGAAAGATGAATGGACCCTGGGAATGGCTGGGAGTCAGGAGATGTAGATTCAAATCCTCTTCCCTCTTATACTCACTAGCTGCACAAACCCAGGCAAATTCCTTCCCTTCCCTGGGACTCAGTGCCCTCACATGTAAAATGGGGATATGGTCGCTCCCCAGATGCCCCTGGGGACAGATCACAGCTGTGGCCACATCACTGATCTTGGTCTCTTTCTGCCCTCAGTGCCCCCCCCAGCACTCCCAGAGCCCTGCTTCCCTCTTCTCACCACACTACACCATTCTCCTGAACAGTTTCTCCCAGAGCCACCATGGTGCCCTTATAGTAGCAAGGGCACTGGGTGGCAGGAACACACTGCCCTGCTTCATTGAGGTGAGTGCCATTGGGGCAGATGCAGCCATCCACAGGGCTGAACTGGACACTGCAGGTGACGTCAGTCTCACTTAGGGACCGGCAGGTTGATTGGCATGACTCCACCACATAGCTATAATTCAGGGAGCTCGGGCAGCTGTCCATGTACTTGGCTGAAGGAAGAGAAACATGGGGCCATAAGGGGGACTGGAGGCTCTGGTCCCTCCCCTGACTAACTATTCCCCTATCCCAGACCACAAAGGAGCAAAGTCCTTCCTTTTTAAAGATGAGTCAGTGGGATGCAGGGGAAGAGCCCTGCGTTTACCGGGGAGGACCCCAGTGTGAGGGTTGGCTTTGTAACTTTTTGTAAGCTTTGCCATCCTGGTCCCTATTTCTCTATCTGTAAAGGCACAGGGTTGGGCCAGATGCCCACTGTCAGCACCCCATGTTAGAATTCTGTGATGAGCCCAGAAAAGAAGGGACTGGCCCAAGGTCACATAGCAGAGCCAGAATTGTGACCTAGGCCTCCTAACTCCCCCCTCTCTCCAAATCCTGCCTGTCCTGGGCTCACAGCAGCCTCAGTTGCCAGGCCCAGCTGCCCCTGCTCTCTGCACCACTACCAAAGGGTTTCCCAGAAGATCAGAACCATGGCCTTCCCCTGACACCGAGGCTCTCTCTCAAAGTTCCTTGCTCCCCGACATTGTTAACAAACCTAGTGTGGCTCTTGCTCTAGCCCTCTGGACAGTCAGCAGAGACCCGGGCTGTGGAGCCCTGACCAAATCCCTCCACTCTTCCCTGGCCCTCAGTTTCCTTATTTGTAAGATGGGCACAATGGTACCTGTAGCCCCTTTCTCCTGGGACTGTGGGGAAGATCAAGTGAGGTAGTGGCTTTCAAATGTTTGACAGACCTCAGAAAGTCACCAAAATGTCAGCTGCAATCCCATGGCTTATGAAGCCAAAGCCCCAGGGCAGCAACGGAAGCCACTGCCAGAAAGACTGGCACCTCCCTAGGCCCTGAGTGTGAGGCAGGGCCTGCCCGGGCCCCAGGGAGGCCACAGAAGGGTGGTGCCCAGAAAAGGTTTGAGCACAGTGCCTAACATGCGTGCTCCTACCTCCCTCCCTTCCTCACTTCCTTCCTCACTTCCTCTCTCCATCCTTTCCTTCCTTCTGGACACTGGACAAGTGTCCAATGAGATGAAAAAGAGAAAAAAATGCAATGAAAAGTTCTGGGCCCTGCTCAGACTAATCACTGAGTACATAGGTGTCCTGTAACTGGTATGAATATATATAGTGTGTATGTAAGTGTGTGAGTGTGCAGGTTGTGAATGTACATGACCATCTGTGTGTGTTTCTGAGTCTGTGACTATGTGTGTATGTATGTGACTGGTGTCTGAATGTATGTGTGAATGTCTAGCTGTGACTGTGAATGAGTGTGTGTGTGTGTGTAAGAGCAGTGTGTGCCTGAGTGTGTGATTGTGTATG
>NW_027187142.1:34605-51604 GCF_028583685.1 Petaurus breviceps papuanus | reverse complement strand
TAAGAGCAGTGTGTGCCTGAGTGTGTGATTGTGTATGTGTGTGAGTGCTGTGAGTACGAGTGCATTGTGTGGCGGTGCATGAGTGTGAGTGTGTGTCAGGGAGTGGGGGACACAGGCTCCCCCTCCTTATGCTCCCACCCACTGAGCGGGTTCCCAGCTTTTCTCAGCTCTTGGTCACTGGAGGGCTGAAGAACTTGAGTCTAGATAAGGCTCTTTCTCCCTCTGGCCTCAGTTTCCCCATTTGTAAAGTGAGGGGGTTGGACTGGGAGGCTGCTAAGGTCCCTCTTAAAACGTCCAGGGCAAGCCACTCCCCTTTTCTAAGCCTCAGTTTTATCCTCTATAAAATGGAGGGAATGATGAGCCTACTGGCACCCTCTCCCCCCACCGCAGAGCTGCCATGAGGAAGGCACTGGGCAGAGGCCCAAACTCAATGGAGACACAAGATGTTGTGAGGCTGCTGGGGGTCATGAAGGATTCAGGAGGACCTGAGTTCAAGTCCTTATCTGAGACTTACTAACTGGCTATATGACCCCTTTCAACCTCAGCTTTCCCATCTGTGAAATGGGAATGATCACAGCCCCTACCTCCCAGGGTTGTTATGAGGATCACATGAGGCGACATCTGCACAATGCTCGTCACATCTCAGTGGCCACAGAAATTCCAGCTTCCCCCCCACCCAGTCCCTGATCACTTACTGCAGACCCCAGCCCGCCAGCCGCTCAGCAGCACTCCCTGGGCTGCACAGGCTTGTACATAGGAGGACAGAGCCGCACACAGACAGTCCTCACTCTTCTCACAGTTGCACGTGTCAAACTTGCAGTTCTGGGGAGCAGAAAAGACCCTAAGTGGCCCCAGGAGCCCCAGCCCCTTGTGGACTTGCTCCACAATTGGGGGAGGGGGAAAAGCTAAGCCCCAGCCCACCCCCTGAGGTGCTCCAGTCTACTCTTGGGGACTCCTGCCCCTGACTGCCATCCCATTCTCCTTGCAGCAGAACCATTTCCTACTCCTTCCCTCCCTCCTTTCCTTCCTTCCTCTGACTTTTTCTCCCTCTCTCCCTTCCTCCCTTCTTTCCTTCCTTCCTTCCTTCCTTCCTTCCTTCCTTCCTTCCTTCCTTCCTTCCTTCCTTCCTTCCTTCCTTCCTTCCTTCCTTCCTTCCTTCCTTCCTTCCTTCCTTTCTTCCTTCCTTCCTTCCTTCTTCCCTCTGATTTTTTCTCCCTCTCTCCATTTTACTTTTCTTCCCTCCATACACTTTAGGCAGCTGGAGCAAGCCCCTGGACTCCTCAGTAAGAGCAGTCAGGCATACAGGGGGATGGGTCTGCACCCTCCACCAGCACCCACAAAGGACACTGGAGAAGCGGACTTGCCCCAAGAGCACCAGGGGCTTGCCAGGGATGTGGAGAGAGGCATAGCCCTCATTTACAGATGTCTGTTTGGCCTTGGAACCCTAGAGGCCCCCCTTGCTGCCTGGTGCCTGCACCTAATACTCTGCCCCTGCCCTGGGGCTCTGCTACAGCAAGCTTTGCAGGTGGCACAGACCCTAGGAGAGGGACCCGGGCCTGCCCTTGAGAGGGGCCAGCCTCCTGGGGCCAGTGCTGAGGTGTGGGCCAGGACTGGACAAAGGGACTCTCCAGGTTCTCTCACCTTGTAGTAAGGCTCAGGGTTCACAAACATGTGACATTGGGAGAAGGTGGTACCAGAGTCCATGAGCAGCGAGCACCAGTGCTCGGCATAGTTTTCTGGAGAGGCAGGAAGTGGAGACCACTTGGTCACCCTCTCCCTGGCCCCACAGAACAAGCAGAGGCCACCCCTTCCCCAACAGGACAAAGCCAGGATGCAGGAGCCAGCCCCCCATCCCAGGGGAGCCACAGACTAACCAAATGCGGGGGAAGGGAGCCTCCTTTTCCTACAGACCCATCTGCAGTCTTGCCCTCCTCAGACCCTCTTCCCCAGTGTCTCCAGATGACTCCAGCCTCCCAAGATGGTCCTCAGTGCCCTCCCACCCCCTGGGTTCTGACGTCTTCTGCCTGTCCAGGCTCTCCCCAAAGAACCTCCTTATAAGGGGCACCCTCCAGGCCCAAGTACCATTTTCCACACTGAGAGAGCATGGGTTCTCGAAGCTGTTTTTGATGTTGGCACAATCGGCCTGAGTCTTCCAGGTGTTGGCAAAGGCTGCCCCTGTCCCTTCCACCACCCCACTGATGGCTGTGAAATCATCTGCCTGGTTCTGGTTAAAGTTTCCACAGAGGCCTGGGGAGGTATCGGGGGTGGGGGGAGGGAAGGGGGCAGGGTGCAGTGTTTCAGAATAGACTCTTCTCAGAAGGGAAACACCCCCCTTAAGGTTCCTGCCACATGGACCCTGCTCCCTCTCTGGTCAGTGAGTGGACTGTCCAAAGAGAGACTGCAGCGGGGATTCCTGCCCATCTGGGGGTCCTCCCAGGGGCTGGCACAGCAGAGGTGCCAGGACCATGGCAGGGGGAAGGAGGGAGGACCTCCCTGTCTGGTTCTGGGGGCTCAGGGAAGTAGGCGTCTCCCTCGGCCAGTCTCCCAGGCAGCAGGTCCTCACCACACATCTGGCCCCGGAAGGAGGGATCCAGCCGCACAGACACCTGCATGAGGGGCACCAGCTGTATCTGCAAGAGCAGGCCAAAGGAGGCATGGACCAAGATGAAGTGAGTCGAGGGCTGGAATATGGCAATGTTGGCTACAGACACAGGAGAGGGAAGAGTTAGCAAGAGGGATGAGAGAGGGAGAGAGGCAGGCCCTGGCTATGCCGAGAACCCGCCTTGGCCACACCCACCCACCCACCCACACGCCACACCGCATGCACATACACATGTGTGTGCACACACAATGCATGCACGCACACAAGCACACACGTGTGTGCACAATGCATCGCACGCACATACACATACTGCACGCACACACGTTTGTGCACACACAATGCACACGTGCACACAGTGCATACACGCAAGCACACACGTGTGTGCACACACACACACCAGACCGTCAGCCAAGATGTTTGCTTTTCATAATACTTAGACTTGGAATCTGAAGACCAGATCCTGTCCTGAGGCAGGGGCACAGGGTAGGGGATCTCTCTGGGGTCCATTTAATGGTTCCAGAGTTGGGTGACCCAAGCAATGGTCCTCACTCACTCTCCCTTGAACCTGGCCTTCTGAGTGACCTGAGGTTCACAGTTAGGGGTGAACTGAATGTTTAGGGGGTGGTGGGGCCCAGCTTCTTGTATCCTCACCAGCTCTCCTCCCTTCCAACATGGCCTCAGGGCCTTCTTTCAGAACTTTTTAAGGGAGCAGTGACTGGGGAGTTGTTAAGGCCCATGCCCACAGGTCCCTGGTGACCTCACACAAGGCTCTCCCCATCTACAAAAAAGAGGATTGGCCCAGATGGTCTCTAGTGGTCCCTAAATCCTCTGCGTTTGGGTTGCTAGGATGAGATGCAGCTCCTTCATTCAGAGCAGGGCCCCAGGATCTGGAGGAAAGGAGGCACCTCAGGGGCCACCATCAGAGACCCTGAGGCATGAAGGTCCTCAGAGGCTAAGCCCAGGGATGCCCCGCCCAGGTCTGCCCTCCACCGTGTCTCAGAGAGCGCAGCCTGGATGGGCAGGTTTATGTGACCTGGGTGAGCTCACACCAACTGCTGAAAGAGGACTGGCTAGCAGAGCATCCCAGGGAGGTCTGGCCCTTGCTCTGCAGAGCCCCATCCAGACAGAAACTCCTGTCACCTCAGGGGAGAGTGTGCCAGGCTGCTCAGTTTCTCCAAAGCGATCTGATCCAAGGCCAAGTGTAAAGAAAGCTCCCTGAAGTGGGGGCTGTGACCCCACGGGAGGTTCTGAACAGGTTAGGACAACATGCATGGGGGAAGGAAGGGATGGGGAAGGCAGAGCTTTCTACCCTCAAAGTCAGCAGCCTTCAGGGCTGCCAGCCAAGCTCAGGGAGGTCAACACTGTCAGGTACACCTGGCAGGGGGACCTACCTGCAGAGATGGGTAACTGTGTGTAGATGGAGTTTAAAAAGACACCCCCATTGGACTGGATCCTGATGACCTGGGGGAAGAGAAGGGGCCCCTCATAACCAGAAACTGGGCTGCCCAGGCTTCCTGCCCATCCCCCTGGGGCTGTGCTCCTCCAGCCCCTGCTTACACACCTTGGGTGGGTGGTGGCCCCCTCCAACCCTGCTCCCAGCAGCCTCGAAGACTCTCTCTTCCCTCTTAGCTCCCACTTCTGCCCCTTTTCCAGGTCTGATCTCAGCTCCCGCTTCTGTCCCTTTTCCAGGTCTGATCTCAGCTCCCGCTTCTGCCCCTTCTCCAGGTCTGATCACAGCTCCTGGGGCTCCACACAGAGCCTGGTTTCAAACTTGGTTTCTGCCACTTTCTTCCTCTACAACCCTTCTTGGAACCTCAGTTCCCTCCTTTGTAGAATAAGGGCATCAGACCAGACGGCCTGAAAGAACTCGTCCAGCTGTGGCACTTCTGCTCTGCACTCCTTGGGAGCAGGGGCCCCCAAGGCTGTCCACACCTACTTACTGTCTCTCCTCCATTCAGGTTCAAGGTCACTGACTTGAGGCAGTTCTCATTGTCCGTGATGCCGCACCTGCGCAACTCCCCCAGAATGGTGAAGGCAGTGTCCTCACACTTCTAATGGGGCAGAATTCCAGAGAAGCACCATTTGGGTGTGTGTGTGTGAGTATGTACGTGTGTGAGAATGATGTGTGTGAATGCACCCTTTGTGTGAATATATGTATGTGTAAGAACGTATATGTATCTGTGTTAATGTGTGTGTATATGAACTGTATCTCAGTGTATATGTGTGTGAATGTGTGAGAGTGCTCATGCATGTATGAGGGTCTGTGCATCTGACCACCTGCACAGACAAGGGGGGCAGCAGGAATGACTCCCCCCAAATGACCCAGCAGCCAAGGTCCTCAGAGCTGAAGGGGAGCTCAGAGTCTTGTGTCCCAGCCTCACAGACTGACCCTCAGTCCTGGCCCTGCTCCCCTGGAAGGTGGGGGTCCTAGATTCCTCAGCAGAGGCCCCCACCTGACAGGACCCTCCAGAGGCTCAGCAAGGCCGGGGTTGCGTGACTCCCATGGGGACGCTCCATGATACCCATTCCCTCCCAGGGGTGGGAGCCTGCTTCCCAAAGAGTGGAGGTGCTCTCCCTCCTCTCTTCCCCTCCCTCTTTCCCATTCCAGCCATCCAATGCCCAACACTGACCTTGGACAAGACGTAGCTGCAATCCCCGTGGACATTGTAGTGCTTCTGGTCAAAGGTGGTGATGTGGGAGCCGCCCTCCACAGAGCATGTGCCCAGACATGGCAGCTCCTCACACTGCCAGAGGCCAGAAAGGCAAGTGCTAGAGTGGATGCAGAGAAAAGACTTGGCAGGTCAGTGGTCAGGTCATCTCCGAAGGAGTGTGTGGGCTTAGGGGGGAGGCCACTCCAGAAACATCTGGTGCAGAGGGGTAGGGGGGGAGCAGAAGGGGCGAGTTACCAGGAGCTGCATCGAGTAGAGAAGGAGGCTCCAGGCTCATAGGTCTGGCCATTGTGGATGCAGTGACATTGGTCCAGAGTCACACAACCCCGGCCCCGAATGTCATCCAGGACAGTCCCTACAGAGACAAGCAGCACAGGCAGAGAGTCAGGGGTGGGGGGGTGGAAGGGAGGGGCTCCGGCCTCTCTGAGCTGATATACCCCAGGCCATCCTGTCTCAGGGTGAACCCATGGAGGGGGCAGAGAGATGAGTCTGAAGAGGATCGGGGGCAGGGGGAGTAGTCTCTGCACCCTCATGGCTGTGGGGAATGGCTCCTAGGCTGGGTGATTCCTCATTCCTTGGTTTTCCAGAGTGCTAGCATCTCAGCATTGGGGGAGGGGGCTCCCTTTGGTCCTCAAACCTGTCCACGAATGTGACCCTCCTATCTTTGTTGGGAGCCTGTAAGAGAAGGGAAGCCCACCACCTTCCCAGGCATCCCTTCCTGCTTTGGGATGACCCCCATTGCTGGGCAGATCTTCCTGTCTCCTGATTCTCCCCACTGGGATCTGCCCCTCCTCCATGGGATGGCCCTTCCCTTAGATACTAGAAAACAGGGCTGAGGCCACAGTGCAGGGCATATGGCAGGTACTTCAGAGTCGCCTTTGAGGTGGTGAAGCATCAGAAATCGAAGGAACACCTGTCCCTGGGGAATGGCTGAAAAAATGGTGGCATATGATCCTAATGGAATGTTGTGCTATAAGAAATGACCAGCAGGACAATTTCAGAAAATCCTCAAAAGCTTTTGGTGAACTGATAACAAAGTGAAGGGAACAGGACCAGGACAGTGTAGTACACAGTAACAGCAACATTGTGACAATGGTCAACTGGGAATGACTTAGCTCTTCTCAGCAATGCAATAATCCAAGACAAGCCCAAAGGACCCATGACGAAGCCAACCATCTGCCTCCAGAGAAAGAACTGATATTGTCTGAAAACAGACTGAAGCGGTTATTTTCACTTTCTTCTTTTTCCTTTTATACACAATTACTAATGCAGAAATGTTTCACATAATTGCACATGTATAACCTATATCTGATTGGTGCCTGTTTCAGGGAGGGGGGAGAGATAGAATTTGGAACTCAATACTTTAAATAAAAATGTTAATTTTTTAATAAATATTTTGGAATTAGAAAAACACAAAGAGTTGCCTGTTGGTCACCTGACCTCCTGTAATTTTCCAGGTCATTCGTGCTCCTTAGGGCCCCTCCCATCCAACACCTCAATGGGGGAGGGGAAGATGCCCTGTGCCTATGCCAGGAACATTGGGGGAGGGGCTGGAGGAGACTTGCCTGGGGGGCAGAAACAGCCATCTATGCAGTGCTCCTCACAGAGCTGGGATCGCTCAGGGTTGGAACAGGTGTTCACACAAGGGGAGCCACATTCCTGGTACTGCATGTTGGAGGGGCATGCCCGGTCTGGAGTGAGGAAACCAAGGCAGAACTTTGCTTCATGGGAAAGATTCCACAGACAGCGTGCAGGAGTGGGGAAATGGCCTCGACCATGCCCACATTCCCCCCAAACCTCAGTTTGCTCAGCTCTAAAATGGGGTTCTTAAGTTAGACCCTCTCTGAGGGGTCCTGGAAGCTCTGGCTTTACAACCCCACAGCCTCAAGAGCTAGGACTGGCATTCAAGGCCCACCACAATCTGGGGTCTCCTGCCCTCTTCTTATTCCCTGCTCCCTGCCACCACTACCACCAACACACACACATATAGTCACATTCCACACACTCACACATACACCACACACTACACACACACTCACATTCCACATACTCACACCACACACACTCACATTCCACATACTCACACCACACACACTCACACTCACTCCACACACACACTCACACATACTCACATTCCACACACTCACACCACACACACTCACACACATTCACTTTCCACACACTCACACACACTCACACCACACACACTCACATTCCACATACTCACACCACACAGTCACACTCACTCCACACACTCACACCATACACACACTCACACACACTCACATTCCACACACTCACACCACACACACACACACACACACACACACACACTATCCCTGATGCTCTTATTCTTAGACTCTTCCCAAGGGTCTCCCTCTGCTTCTTTGCCTGATAAAATCCCCTGGCCTCAACTTGTAAAGCCCACCTTCCCCAGAAAGCCTTCCCCACAGCCTTTGTCCAGATCTGGGTGGGCAGTTCCCTGAGAGCCTCCCTTGGAATTTCCCACCACAAATGGGGGGCTAGGGAAGGGTGCCTTCATGCCCAGCACTCACAGCACAGGTCCTGGTTCCGCCAGTTGAGGGGTCGCCCGCCTGCATGGGCACACTGCCGCGAGTATTCGGAGAAGGTGGCACACACACAGGAGTGGTTAGCTTCTCTGCATCCACAAAGGTCATGTACACAGGCCTCCACATAGGGCCTGGGATCCACCAGCTGGTTGCAGCCACTGAAAGCCAGGCCATTCAGGACTCTGAGGCAGCTGCTCTCCTGGAGGAAACACATGGTGGGGTCAGTGACCCAGCTTCAATGGCTGATACACAGACATGGAGACCATAGAGACTGATGGCCCCCCTGCCCATTTCCCAGAGGAAGAGACTGAGGAAGCCTGGGGAGGGGGAGGGGCTTCCTGTTTCCTGGAAGTAGCTGAGCTGGGATTGGACTCAGAGCTTCCATTCCCCTCCCCACCCAGTCCAGCCCCAGGGAGACTAGCAGCAGGTCTCTGAACCTGTTTTCACCTCTGCAAGACGAGAGGAGTGGGTTTGACCAGGGATGTCCAGCACTCCTCTTCCCCAGAGATACTGCCAGCCTGTGGTCTCCTGAGTCTTTCTAGGACCCTACTCGGTCTGCCCTTGGCAGAGCCCCATCGAGAGACAGGTTGGGTTCCATCCTCTGATATGGCCTCCCATCTTTGAGACTTTACTTCACCTTCTCCAGATTCTCCCCACTTCCCAGATTGAGAGCTGCCTCTGCCCTCTCTGTGCTCACCCATGAAGTCCTGTCTGGTCTCTTCTGCCTTCCTGTGTGCCAGTCAGATGGAGGCTTCCACTGTCCCACCCACACACACCTTTTCTTCCTCTATGACTGTGCCCCACACCCTCCCATAAACCATCTATCCCTCCATCCATCCATCCATCTATCCATCTATCCATCTGCCCATTTCCTCCATCCATTTAGCCACCCTTAGGTGGGCCCTGTGATGTCTGCTGAGGGGAAAGCAAAGGTAACTTGGCGTTGTTGATCCCTTAGAGGCTTAACAGCTCAACAGAGGGCTGCTGGCCCAGGCATGGTGTGACCAGGGCACCAACCAGTCATCATGGGAAGCTCCGGAGGGGACATTGCTAGGCCTCAGGTCGGGCCAGGTTAGGAGGAGGTGGGATTGGAGGGATAGAGGATCCTGCCAGGGAGCAGATACGGGAGGGAGGGTGTTCAGAGTGCCTGAACTGCAAAGGCGGGTATCTCCGTCCTTCCTCATGTGCTCAGCCACCCCTCACCTCATCCGTGCAGTTGTTCACTGGGGAAGACATGGGGTCCTGACACTGCTCCATTGGCCCATCTAGTTTCTGCAGGTTCCCAAACTGCCAGCTGGTCAGCCTGACATCTGGAACAGACACAATACCGCTGCAGTTCTGGGGAGCAGAGCAGCTGTGGGCTTTCTAGAAAGGAGTTGGGATGCAGTGCCCCTCTGTGCTGAGAGAGGGCACACCAGCTATGGCGGCATTCCTAGCAGCAGTGAGAATCACCTGCTGGATGAAGCCCAGCCTGGGCAGGGTGGCCCTTCACCAGTAATGAAGGGGAGGGGTCTTTGCCCAAGACCACCCAGGAAGTGCCAGAGACAACATTTGGACCTGGCTTCTCTACATCTGCCCATCAAGGCATGAGGGGGTGAGGAGGGGGCTAATATTGATGTCTTCTTGATGCCTGCCCCAGGACCCTGGTAGGCACTGGGCCGAGGCAGGGATTCCTGCCCGGGGGAGCTCTAGACTGGCTGGCCTAGAAGTACCTCCAACTCCCAAATCTTCTGATCCCTTCATGGGGATGGGGGAAGGGGATTCACTGGGCTCCAAAGGCCCTCCATCCTGCTCCCCATGGCCTGGCTGCCCATGGATACCAGAAATGATAGGGCAGTGCTCCACTTTGTCCCTCCAAAGGGACCGGTCCAGAAACGTGGGCTGGGGTCCCAACTCTACCATTGTGTGACCTTGGGAAAGTGCCTTTCCTCCCTGAGCCTCAATTTCCACATCTGTGAAATGGGTGTGTGAGCAGTGAAAAGGCAAGACACACATTTTGTGTACAATCACACACATACTATCCACAGCTAACGCCCATTTGCATCTGACCCTCCAATCACAAACATCCACATGGTCTGGAGCTGACCTTTGTGACTTTGGGTCAGTTGCCTAACTCTGGACTTCAGCCTCCTTATCTATAAAACAAGGTCTCTGCCTGCTCTGAGGTTCTAGCTCCTTAGAAACCCCAGGCCCTGCCGAGGCTGGACTGAGGAAAGGTAAGGGGTAGCTTTGGAAACCACGGGTAGAGCTTGGGCTGCCTGGGGCACCTGAGCTGAGCCTGACTGGACCAGATGCAGCTCCCCGACTGAGGGCATGTCCCCCTCCGGGATCTCCTTGCCCAACTTGCCTTCCGTGAGAATGGTTCTCTGAGCAAAGTGCCAGGATCAGGGCAGAGGGCTGGGGAAGGAACTCAGGGGGGCCTTGGTGGACACCTCCAAACCTCCAGTTTTTCAGATGGGAGCCCTGCCTCCCACCCAGCCTGGGACTGCCTGGGTGACTGGCTTCACTCTCCTCTCCCAAGGCCAGTCAATGTCTCCCGAGCACCCAGGACCAGTGATTAGAAGTGAGGACTACATGGGGCAGGGACGGGCACCACTCACTGTTGGAGTAGAATTCATTGTACTCAGAAAGGCCGTTGAAGTCCCCACAGAGCCCGCAGGTTTGGTTGGAGTATTTTGTGTCCAATTCCAGCTGAGGAGGGCAGAGCAGGGGATTGGGGAGAGGAAGAAACAGAGATAGATTCCTTGGTAAAGTTGGGGTGAGGCAATGTGTGGCACAGGGCTTGTTCCAGGGCACCCTTGGGCCCTGGGGTGGCTGGGCATGGGGAGGGGTCCTAGGCCTCACTCTTCTCGTGTCTCTCCTCCTAAGGGGAGCTTGCGCCCCTTGAGGCAGGGCTTGGTGCGCAGGCAGTGCTTGATAAGCTTTTGTTGACTGACTGGCTGGTCTTTCTGTTCCAATTTCTTCCCTCATCGACCCATCCACTACCTGGCTTCTACAGAGACCCCTCCAAAGCACAGAGCAGATCTGACCGTGGCAAAGCCCCGAGAAACTTGAGGGTCCAATACAAATGGTCTGTGGCTTTTACAGTCCTTCACAAAGCTGGCTCTGACCATGCCACAGTCCTTCTTGCACCTCTGCATCTTTGCCTGGAATACCCTTCCCACCTCACAGAAGCCCAATTTCCTTCAAGCTCAGCTCAGGGGCCACAGCCTGCGAGAGAATTAGCTGGATCCCTCTCATTCTAGGGTGTTCAGGACTCTCCCAAACATGCTCTTTGCATGTGCCTAGACATGCACACATGCGTGTGTTGTGCTTTACAGCATTTTATCTGTACAGGTGTGTGTGTGTGTGTGTGTGTGTGTGTCTTTTGCCCTGTTCCTGCTGTTTTTCTCCCAACAGAATGGAAGCTCCTCGAGGGCAGAACCGTGTCTGGTTGTTCTTTTTGTCCTCAGCACCCCAAGCAGGGCACAGCCCCAGGTAGCTGCTGACCGCGTGTTTGGAGAATGGCTGAATCAGCGGCAGCAGCGGCAGCAGCAGCAAGGCACCTTTGGGCCAGATTCCAGAACCGCTTTCTAAAGGAGAGTCGACCCGCCATGGACAGCAGCCTCTCCTGAAGGCCTAGGACCAGACAACTCTTCATGGGCTGGCTTTGCTGGCTGGGAGGGCCACAGCAGCTCTGGCCAAGATGCCTCCTTCTATGGCTGGGGATCAGGAAGGGGTGGGGGTGGGGATCTGAGCAGCCCCCCTCTTACCAGGGCACTGTCATTGCCGTTCCACATGAAGGTCAAAACCATCCTCACGCTGACCTTGACATAGGTGCTACTGGCCTCCACAGTGAACCCAGAGCGGCTGTAGGGCAGCTGCTCCCTGCAAAGAGAGGGTTTGGGGAGAACGCCTTTGGAGCAGAGAGCAGACTGAGGCATTGGGCTGCGGGAGCCTGGATAGGTAGCAGGCTGGCCGAGGAGGGACCGACCCCGGGATCCTGGGAAGGCAGGCTGAAGGGGCCCATCTCAGCCTGACTTTCCTCCGTGTGACTGTCCTGCCCGCCTCCGCCCCAGAGCAGCCAGACCACAGTGGGCCAAGGACTGCCGAGGAGCACAGCGGCCTTCTGCAGCCCCCTCCCCAGCACTGCCCTGCCCTAAAGACCTGAGTAGCATCTCCATCCCAAGAACAGTAGCATTTATATAATGCTTTAAGGTCAGCAAACCACGGTACCAACAGTATCTCATTTGATCCTCCCAAAACCCCAGGGGGGAGGCAGGTGCAATGATGATCCCCATTCTACAGTTACAGAAACTGAGGCAGAGAGGGTTTAAGTGACCTGCCCAGGATCACACAGCCAGGGAGTGTTAGAGGCCAGATTTGAGCTCAGGAAGCCTCCAGGCCCAGCACCCTCTGCACTGTGGAGCCCTCTGGCTTCAGACTAACCACCCCCATCCAGCTCTCATCAAACCACAGTGCTGAGTTCATGGTCTAGCCAGTGAAGGCTTATGGAAAAGCTCTGGGAGTCCGAGGAGCTGGGTTAGCTGCCTGTGAGCCTGGGCAATTTTCTCAGTCTACCTGAATCTTAGTTTCTCCCTCTGTAAGTAAGGGAGTGGCCCAGACGGCCATGGGAGCCCCACCAGTGGAGACCTCCTCGCGCCTTGACCTTCCAAGGATGGCTAGGGACAAGCCCACAAAGTGGGAATTGAAAAACTCGTGGGGCTCACCGTTGCCCATTGATCAGGATGGAGCTGGGAGAGAGATCTAAGACCATCCCTTCAGTCTTGATGAAGATACGGCTGATGGTGACGGTCTCCCCAACCAGGGAGCGCCGGATCTGAATGTTGAAATCCTCATAAGCAGCTTGGCAGTGTGAGGCAAAGACATAATTGCATAGGCCAGGGAACTGGAAGATGTCCCCATCGAAGGTCTTATAATGGAAGCTGCCCCAGGTGCTGCACACTTGGCCATTGTGTGAGGGGTTCAGGACTGTAGGCAAAGGGGAGGGGACAACTCAGTGCCTGGGCAGAGGACTGGCCACCCCTCTCTCCTCCCAAGACCACCAGGCCTGCAGTCAGAGGCAGTGCCTGCCTCCCACACCCAAGGGCCATCCCCAGAGGAATTCTAATCATGTCCGTGGAGAGAGTATTGGCCAATCCCCTAACGGGGTAGGACAGGCCACAGCTTTTCTGTCTAGGCCCTTCCTGGACTGTGACCTTCCTGAGGGCAGGGGCTAGGCCTTCTTTAAGGCCAAATAGTTTAGGCATTGTGTGCTCTGTACATAGCAGGGGCTTAATCGGTGTGAATTGTCCTCAGTCAGAGCTCCCTCAGGGATCCCCCAACTCATGCTGTCAAGCGGTCATCGTTAAACATTACCAATGAAAACAGAAAAAGAGATCCAGGGAACAGATGAAGTAGGGATTGGAAATAACCAATTCTGACCTGAAGTTCAGAACTGGCCCAGCTGGAGCCACATGGCTAGCTGCCTCACAGCAGATCCTTCTGGGACTCATGCACAGAGACAGGCCCAGGGAGAGGGAGAAGGGAGGAGGGAGCCACCCTGAGTTTCTTGGCTGCCTCTCCCCACTTGGGTCCCACAGGCCCAGATTTCTGAACGGCTGCGGGGAAAGGGCAGGCTCACCTCCTCGGCTGAAGGTCATCCTTGGAGTGGAATGGGTCTCAGGCAAGGCCGTAAAGTAGTCTGAGGAGTCAGGAGAAGAAAGCCACAGTTGGTTAGTTTCGGGTCTTCCCAAGGAGCCCTCGGATGCTGGTGGGGCTGGTCATGTTCTGGTCACCTCTCACACTAATGTTACTTGACCTGAGTTTCTGCTTGATAAAATGAAAGGATCAGCCTCTGGGACCTGTAAGGTACCTTCTAGCTCCAAATGTATGGCCCTTGGATTCTACTATTCTTCCTTGGTGCACACTGGGAAAGGCAAAGAAAGTCTGGGGCCCCTTGGGAGGTATGGAGCCAGGCAAGAAGGGGCTGGAATAGAGAAGGGGGGGCCCTCTCTCCACTGTGAGTGAGATGACTCAGACCACTGGGGAGAAGCCTCGGGGTCCTTACCAGCATCTACCCTTTACAGTTGGCTCTCCCATTGACCCAACATCAGGCAAGGCCAACTCAAAGACCAAAGGTCCACCCAGCCTTGCACCCCCAAGGCCAGTGACAGCTTCTCAGATGAGGAAGTCTCTCTCCCTTCCAACTAGAGGGCCAAAGGCTAACCTGTGGTGAGCCCCCACTTCAGCTGGGCTTTCTGTCTCCTCCAAGGCCCCCTCTCCCATGCTCTGGCCAATGTGCGCCATGATGCAGGAAATCCTGCTTTTGTGCCCTAGGTTACAAGCAGTGGGCTTTCTCTCCCTTGATCTCTCTTCTTTCTCACATCTATGTGCTGCCTGAGACTCTGGGTTTCCTGGTCTGTCATGGGAAGATTCCCTTGGCCTTTCTTTGGTCTCCTCCCATGGTGCCTAGGGTAGCTGGGTAGTACCGTGGTGAGAGCACTGGGCCTCTTCCGCTCACCAGGGGGAGTCTCTTACCCTCTGTTTGCTTCAGTTCCCTCTCCTGTAGAGTGAGGATGGTAACAAAGCACTGCCCAGCACCCAGTAAGTGGTGCCTAAATTCTTCTGCCCTTCCCTTCACCCTCTACCATTGGAGGAAGCCCTTGCTGTCCCCCGTGTGCCCCAGAGCAGTGGCCCTGGCTGTGAAAGGCCTCTTCTGAGCCCCTGCTTCCTCATCTGCCAAGTTAGAACAATGAATGCCTAAAATGCCCACCTCCCCAGGCTGTGGGCAGGAGGCAGGGAGGGCCGTTCTCCTTCCCGATCACTCAAGGAGGCTGCCAAGAGAGCCCAGACAGGAAGAAGACCTGTTGAGGCTTGGCTGGAGGCTTCATGGGGGAGTGAAGGCAGCTCCCAGAGGGGATCGGTCCCCTTACCATAGTCTGGCTGGTTGTATTCTGGCACGCTGTAGTCCCCATGAGTCGTCCCTGCCTCCTGGCTCTCTGGGGAGACAAGGAAAGAATCAGTGAGAGGCCCCCAGAGGTTAATGGTGCCCTTCTCCCCATGGCCTTTTTTGCAGGCTTTTGGGGCAGGACTCAAGACAATCCAATTCAATTGAGTCAACAGTAAGCACGGCTCTGTGCTGGGCACTGAACACAAAGAAAGCCTAGGGGACTTTGGGGGAACTTTCACTCTACTGTTCAATAATGCAAGAAGATTCAAAATTCAAAAGAGGCTGCTGGCAGAGGGTAGGGAGCTAACTAGTCCTTGAAGTAAGCTAAGCATTCCAAGGGGCAGAGCTGAGCAGGGAAGGACATTGCAGGCATGGGGGATGGCCTAGGCAAAGGTGCAGAGGTGGAAAAATCATGGTCAGGTTATCTGGAATGCAGTGAGAAAAGGGGAGCCATCGGTAGTTATCCAGAAAAGTGAGGCTGGAGCAGCTTAGCGGAGGTGGACTGGGAAGGGGAAGGAACCCGATGAAGAAGCCGCTTCAGCGGTGCAGATGTGAGGTGCTGAGGGGCTTGTGGGTGAAAAGGAGCTGATGGATGAGGCTCGGGATGGGTCTGACGCAGGGAGTGCGAAGGAGGGGAGTGCTGAGGCTGACGAGCGCCCGCGCCTGGCGGAGAGAGGCCGTGCCCTGCACGGGAAGATGCTGGGGAGAGACAGGTGCAAGAGCGCTGCTCCTAGTGTGGAGGCGCCGGGCTGTCCTGGAGCTGTCCAGTGCTGCCTAGCTCTGCTTTCGTGGTGCAGGCAGACCCAGCTTGGGCAAACTTGGCCTGTGAAAGCCGTCTCCAGCGAATCAAACTGGGCAGGGGCGCATTTGCTCCCCAGAACGCCGCGGAAGGTGTGATATGCCGAAGCTCGGCCGAGGCCCACTGCTTCCTGGGAAGTAGCTGGGCTGTTAGGGGAGGGTCACCTGGGCAATGTAGACCCAAGCCCCTGGGTACCAGCATGTGTTCTGCACTCTGTATCGTCTGTCCACACGGGGACCCAAAAGGGCCCAACGTTCAGACCAGGCGTTCCCTGGCAGGCTGGAGACTTAGCAGAAGGGCCAAGAGCTTCAACCTCACCCCGCCCCCCTCCCCCAGACCAGCCAGTGTCCTCACTTGGGGCTGTGTTCTCTCTTCTGGCCTGACTCTGTGCTGCTGTGCCCTCTTCCCTCTCAGGGCAAAGACAGCTGATGAAGGTTCTTTCCTGAGGGTGTAATATTGAGGTCCTTCCCCTATCCTGTCCTCCAGGGGCAAGATTTGGTAGCACAAAGCTTGGGCTCCAAGTTCTCTTCCCAAACTGGTGAGTTCTGAGACCCTGGGCTAATCTTGTGGCCTTCTAAGCCTCAGCTTCCTCATCTGAAAATGGGCTTCATTGTCCTTGCACTTCTTCCCTCCTGGGAATGCACTATTGCTAGGATCCCTCACTGTGGAGGAGCAGAGTGTGACTGAGGCCATCAGGGGCCTGGGGCTTCCCAGCACTCCCAGGGTGATGAGCCACCCACTCTGACCCCATGACCTGGGTTAAGACTCAGTGACCATGGACAAAGGGACTCCACCTGCCAGCTTGAACCCCCCAGGGCTTCTGGCTCCAGCTCCTGGCAGTGCCAAACTTGGCAGCAGCTGTAGCTCCCCAGCTCCTGGCAGGCCTACCCAGTCAGGTGAAAGGTGAGAAGGGCTGGGCTGCTATGGAATTTCTTGTAGAATTTTCCCAGCTGTGTGACCTAGTGGCCTTGAAGGCAAGTGGCCAAAGGTCACTTTCTGTCTAGTGACTTTGTGCTTTCCAGGGCATGGGTGACCCCTCTCCCCCTAGCCACAGGAATACAGGCCTCAATTATCCAGAACCTGGGATTGGGGTCCCAAACCATGATGGCTAGCTTGCTTCAAGGTCCTGAACCCCAGGAGACCCTTCTGTGAAATGGAGACAAGACCTCTGGCTGGGCCTCCCTTTCAGAGCAGCTGGGAAGCTGAAAACATGAAGCTAGAGGGAGAGGAGTAGGAGGCTGCTGTGGTCCTTATTACTAGTGTTCCAGAGTGGAAGGAGGAGACACAGAGAGACAGAGAGGCTGAGAGAGACAGACAGAGCAGGGAGAGAAAGAGACAGAGACATCATCAGAGACAGAGAGAGATGGAGAGGCAGAGCAGAGAGAGAAAGAGACATCAGAGACAGAGCAGGGAGAGAAGGAGGCAGAG
>NW_027187142.1:5394-34595 GCF_028583685.1 Petaurus breviceps papuanus | reverse complement strand
GAGAGAAAGAGACATCAGAGACAGAGCAGGGAGAGAAGGAGGCAGAGACATCAGAGAAAGAGATAGAGGACAGAGATAAAGAGACAGAGCAGGGAGAGAAAGAGACATCAGAGACAGAGAGAGATAGAAGACAGAGACAGACAGGGAGACAGAAAGAAAGCCAAGGATAGAAATAGAGACAGAGTAGCTGAGAGAGGGTAAAAGAGACAAACAGACAGAACAGGGAGAGAAAGAGACAGAGACATCAGAGACAGAGAGAGATGGAAAGACTGAGCAGGGAGACAAAGAGACATCTGAGACAGAGAGAGATGGAGAGGCAGAGCAAAAGGGAAAAATCAGGGAGAGACAGAGACATCAGAGACAGAGCAGGGAGAGAAGGAGACAGAGACATCTGAGACAGAGCAGGGAGAGACAGCAGGGAGAGAAGGAGGCAGAGAGATCAGAGAAAGAGATAGAGAACAGAGATAAAGAGACAGGGCAGGGAGAGAAAGAGAGACATCAGAGACAGAGAGATAGAGAGACAGAGTGAAAGAGGCAAAGCAGGGAGAGAAAGAGACACAGAGATTAAAGACATAGAAAAACAGACAGAGAGGCTGTGACAGACAGGGAAAAACAGAGAGACAGAGACAGAGATAGACAGGGAGACAGAAAGAAACACAGCCAGAGATAGAAATAGAGACACAGACAGACAGAGGCTGAGAAAGAGAAAGAGACAAAGCAGAGAAGGGAAAGAAAGAGACAGAGAGATCATAGAGAGAAAGAGACAGAACAAGGAGAGAGAGACACAAAGATGAAAGACAGAGAGAGAGAGAGACAGAGAAGGACAGAGATGGAGAGGCTGAGAGAGACAGGGAGAAACAGAGACAGAGAGACAAAAACAGTGATAGACAGAATCAGAGATAGGGAGAAAGAAAGACAGCCAGAGATACAGAGGCTGAGAGAAAGACAGAGAGAAAGAAACAGACAGAGCTGGGAGAGATAAAGACAGAGAGACCCAGAGAGAGGAAAGAAAAGGGGTTTCTTTTCTTCCCTGGCACCAGGGCCCTCAGCAGTTTCCAAATGATCCTATACTCATGTCCCTTGGGCCAGGGGCACACCTAGATAGGTTCCTGAGGCTCCCAGTCTGGTGCCTGATGACCCTCCTTCCTCCTACTGTCCCTGTCATCTTGTCTCATCCTGGGATTTCCCTTGTCTTTCTCAGAGCTCCTAGGGAAGAAGGAAGGTGGAGAGAGACCCTGCCTCCAGAAGGCTGAGCCTGAGCTGCCCCTGCAGTGCATACTCCTTGCCCCAACCCTCAGACTCTCCAGACCCTTCCTGATCCTCTCCCTACAGATCAAAAACTAAAGACACATTGTCCAGCTGAAATCAGTCCCCCTTTTATTTACCAAGGAATAGCATTTCCAGGTGTCAGGGGTAGAAAGGACCAGAGAGAGCCTGAAGCCCAGCCCCCTCACTTTGCTTAGTGGGAGACTGAGGCTTCAAGGAGGTAAGTGACTTTCCAGATGCTTTAATGGCAAAAGCAGTGTCCTTTCTGCCAACTCCCAGGCCTGTGTGAATGAGGGGGCAGTTAGAAGCTGTGTGTGTGTGTGTGTGTGTGTGTGTGTGTGTGCCAGCTCCTGAAGAGGCAACTGCAAGGGGGACCCTCCTTTGGCTGGTGATGGGGCATTTCTGAATAGGACAAAGGAGGAAGAAGGCTGGTCAGTGGGAGAAGCCTTGGGGAGAAGGGGAGAAGGAAGCTATTGGATCCCAGTCCCACTCAGAAGAAGGAGCAGGGTCCCTACAGGTTCTTCTGGTCTGAGTCTGTGATCTCAGGACCCGAAGAGTCCTGCTCTTCTCTGATGTGCAATGTCCTTTACTTTCTTTCTCTTTTCCTCTCCTCTCCTCTCCCCTCCCCTCCTCTCCTCTTCTCCTCTCCTCTCCCCTCCTCTCCTCTCCTCTCCCCTCCTCTCCTCTCTCCTCTGCTCCTCTCTTCTCTCCTCTCCCTGTCTCCTCTCACCTGACAGGTATAAATAGCCAGTGGCTGAGCAGCCACTGGGGCATAAAGTGTTGCTGTTGATCATAAGTATTAAAGGAATTATTAACAGCCAGAATCCACCTGGTGAGCCCAGACAGGACCGGAGCCTATGCCAAGCTCTAATACTCTTCAGCTATCTGGGGAATGCTAGCACTTTGCAAGTGTGCTGTGCTTGGAGGATGGAGCATTGAGAGCCTCTGGCTTTCTCCCTTTGGTGTGGCTCTTCAGGAGCCACCTGTCTGTCCATTGGACCCTTCTAGGTTGCCTGGGAGGGTATACATCCTTCCCCAAGCCTGGGGGCCCAGATATTGTGCCTGTCTCTGGCCCAACCCAGAGCTTGGAACACAGCTTGTTTCCCAGGAGGCAGGGGCACTGCTCTTGCTGCCTCCATCTTGCCCTTTCTCAGTGTGATTTACCGGAGCAGGAGCCTTGGGACAGGGGCAGCCATGTTCCAGTTTCATGGATTGATAGAAGAGCTGTAAGATGCTGCACAGCAACTCTCCATTGCAAAATCTGTGAGCCCCCAGCCCTGGACAGCCTATGGGGGCCTGAGGAGGCTCCCATCAGAGCCCTACACAAAGCTCAGTGAGAACATTGGGGGTTGGGGGGGGTGCTTACCTGCCTGGTGCGTTATGAAGACGGCAATCACCAGGGTCCACAGAAGGTCCAGAAGTCCCCTCACTGTGCCCATGCTGAGTGGCCCCTGTGGCACAGAAGGGCCCCAAGGAAGGGTGGTGGGCAGGCAAAGCTCTGCCACAAGCAGCCCAAGTTTATATAACAGGGCCACACTGGCTCCCCTCCAGCTCCCATGCCAGGGTCTGGGGAGGTGGGGCTTTGGGCCAACAATAGCAGCAGGAGAGGAATGGGCCAGTGCTGGGGGCTGCCCCTCCCTGGGAGTGGGCACCCTGTGTGTTTGCCCTTGGAGAGATGCCAAGGTGGTAGGGTAAGCCTGGGAGGAGGGACTCGGTGACTGGAGTCCTGGCCCCTGGACAATTCCCCAGATCCCTTCAGAAAAAACAGGGACCATTGCCTCATCATGGTGACCACAGACAGAACTGTGGCTACATGTGCAGTTGTCTCTCACTCTGCCCCCTCCCCGGACTGGAAGTTCCTTTGGGGCTTTGTTGACAGTGGGAGTTCAGTGAAGACAGAAAGAAAGAAAGAAGGAAGGAAGGAAGGAAGGAAGGAAGGAAGGAAGGAAGGAAGGAAGGAAGGAAGGAAGGAGGGAGGGAAGGAAGGAGGGAGGGAAGGAAGGAAGGAAGGAAGGAAGGAAGGAAGGAAGGAAGGAAGGAAGGAAGGAAGGAAGGAAGGAAGGAAGGAAGGAAGGAAGGAAGAAACAGAGGAAAAAAGGTGGGAGAAAAATCTCTTAGTGTGAGATGAGACCAGATAATAACAACGTCGGCTAGAGAAGGACAAATCTTCCCATTCAGCCTTCTTTCACCCCTGCTAACTCCATCCACCACCCCCCAAAAAAATGAAGAAAAGAGTTAGCAGACTCTAGGCCAATGAACATGACTGGTTCTGGCCAGTGATCAAAGGGATAGTCAGTGAGCATCCAGAAACAGAAGCAGTGATCACTGAGAGTCAGCCTGGGCTTCATCCAGAACCGCTCATGGCACACTCACATTATTTATCTTTTTGTTGACAGCAGCATTAGTAGACTGGTAGATTGGAAAAATGCTGGATACACCATTCACTTAGATTTCTGTAAAAAAAAAATGATAAAATCTATCATTGTTTTCTGGGAAAGATGGGAAAAAGTGGACTGAATGATCATTTAGCTGAAGGACTCAAAGCTGGCTGACTGTTCAGATCCAAAGAATAGTCACTCTCAGCCCAGAAGGAGGTCTCTAGGGGAGGGCCCCAAGGGTCTGTGCTGAGCCCTGGGCTGTTTGGCCATTTTAGGAATGACTTGGATAAAGGATGAGATGGACCACTTGCCACATTTGTTGGTGTCTCCCAGCTGAGAGAGGTGACCAACACGTGGGGTGGCAGAGTCAGGATCCAAAAAGACATGGCTGGGCATTTGGGATGATTCTAAGAACTTGAAAAGGGATGGGGATAGATGGGTCAAGATTTACACTTGGATTTCAAAAATCACCTCCACCCTAAGGCAAGTGTGGGAGAAGTTTATCTGAAAAAGGTCTGGTAGGTTCAGTGAACCTGAAAGCTCAAGACCCATCAGCCACGGGATGTGAAAAGACAGGCTGCCTGATGAGAAGTATCTAGGGACAATCCATATGGCCCTCTGAGAAGTAGTGCAGCACCATGGACAGGGAGCTGAGAGCAGGACCTCTGGAGCTCCATCTCTGACACACAGAGCCCTGGATGTGCGGGGTCGCCAGACAACTCAGAGTCCTCTGCCCTATCCCACCAAGGAAAGTCTCTTCCCTGGTCCCTTTCAAGGTCTGGTCCAGCCTTCCTTCACCCCTAGACTTCTCCCCCCCCAACTTTACTGATGTAAACCTTCCCCAGGGCCACAGCATCTACGGAGCCTCTGGGACTACCCCACTTCACACCAATCACTCTCTCCTGAGCTCCTGCCACATACATCTCCTTGGGGAAATCCTGCCTGAGAGCCCATTACACATCTCATTTCTTGCTGGGGATGTCTGACCTTTCCTGAAAATGGGAGATGCCCAAAGCAGGGTCTATGTGTCCTCCTGTGTGTGACTCCCCCAGCATAGCCAAACATAGGACTTCATGGGCACCCCCTCAGTCCTGCTGTTGGTAGAGGTGCCCAGAAGAAAGGACAGTGTCTGGCTTGGGCCTGAGGGGCCCGGCTCTAAGAGGTGCTCATCCTCCATCCTCTGGCAGCTTGAGGAAAAGAGAAATGTCCTTATGGTCAGCTATGTCCTAAACTGGAAAGCGCTGCCTTCAGGAGCGAGCTCTTCATCACTGGGGGCCCTTAAAGCAAGGCGGATGGCTCCTTGCTGGGGATGCTCTGGGGGCGGGGAACCCTTGCTTGGCCCTTGTCCAAATTTTTTAATCTCTGTGACATCTCCAGCTCCTCTGCCCCCTGACTCACAATGCACCACCCCTGAGACCAGCCCTGAGTGCTGGAGTTTGGGATGAAGCCAGCATCAGGGGAGCACTGCCCACTCCTCAGGGGCTTCTGGGAGACTGCTACCCTGTAGTTCTAGTTGCAGTCTAGACAATCACTTCTTTATCAAAGCCCATGACTGATGCTTAACACAATGCCTGGCACATACTAGGTCCTCAAGTAGGACTGGCTGACTCCTGGGGTCAGGGGTCCACCTGTCTGAGGCAAGTATTTAGTCACTCTCTGCTGTGACTCCACAGAGAACAGCCTTGGGAGCTGGGGACAGCTGAGCTGGAGCTGGGGGTGGCTGCACAGGGATAGGTTCAAACACTCAGCCCCATTGTGTGCCAGGGTTCCGATTGAGACATCCCGGATGTGTGCTGATGATGTGTGTGTGGATGGATCGGACGGCTTGTTTGCTCACCAGGGTTTATATCTTCACAGTTCAGAGAACAGAAAACAGGAAAGAAAGGGAAGAGGGGGGAAGTCAGCTTCCTGCTTCCCTCTTTGCCAATAATCTAGCCTTTGGGAGGAGAAATCCTCTATGGTCTTTGAGTGGAGAACAAACTTGTCAGGCTCAGTTCCCTTGTCTTCCTGGCAACATAAGTCTGGGCAGACTCTTTGGTAAACACACTCTAAACCACAGAGACCAGGAACAAGACTAAGGGCATTTCTTGGGGCAGAGACATTTTCGTGCTCTGTGTCCTTGGGCATAAGGGTTCGGTGGTGGGAGTTTTGCCATGAGCAGCTGATGCTCTGAACCTTCAGCAGTTCTCTGTCGCCTCCAGGATCCAGCCTGGCACTTGGGGCCCTTCACAGTCTGGCTCCAACCTCCCTGGAGTTTGGCATAGGATCCCAGAATCTCATTTCCCTCATCCAACCCAGTGAGTGGGGAGGCACCACGCGTTGCATCCTCACCTTGCCTGGCAGCCCATTCTACTGTAGGGTTTCCTGTTGTCCAACCTCCCATTCCCACAGGGTTTCTGAAAGTCCTTCTCACCAGGACCAGGCAGAACGGGGATGACCCCTCTTCCAAAAATGCATTGTTCTGTCTTGGGAGGCGAGGACTTCCCATTCACTGGAAGTTCTCACAAAGGAGGCTGAGTGACTTTGTCAGAGCTGTTGCAGAGGATTTGTTTTCAAGTCTGGTGTGGGTCAGCTGACAAGCAAGAGCCTCTCTGGCTGGGAGATTCGAGGATAGCTCTCCAGCCTCTTCTCACAGACAGGATGTTCTATGTCTTAACTCAATAGGTAACTATTTCCGTAAACTCAATTCTCCCTCACTGGGCTCTGAGTCTTTGCCCAGGCTGCCATGTGTGCCTGGAACACCTTCCTTCCTCAGCTCTGCCTCACAGGACCTGAGATTTCTCCAGAAAGCCTCACTTGGACCCCACCCCACCCCTGATTGCTTTGTGACTCCTTGTTCTGTGTCCCTGTTGGTCCCCCCATTAGGATATAAACTCCTTGAGGGCAGGGCCCATAGCTTATAGATTTGTCTTTCATATCCAACAACCTGGCACATAGGAGGTACTTACAGGCTTATTATTATTAAATAAAAATAAACAAATAAAAACTTATTGTTATTAAAAGCTTATCAGCCTGACTTGCCATGGAACCAAATGCCTCTCCCATCTTTGTCTAGGATTGGAACAAAAATAATAGAGATGAGAAATCTCTCTACCCTTTACCAGCCTTGAGTAAGCTAGAGTTAAATAGAAAGATCCCTAGATCCTGGTAAAACTGGGTCTGACTCATGGCTTCATTACCTCCTTACTCTCTGTGAGACCTGGGACAAGTCCCTTCCAATCTCAGCTTAAAGGGAAGGTAATAGATTGGCCAATGCCCAAGGTCCCTTCCAGCTCTGAGCCAGCAGATTCTAGGATCCCTGCCCTCTAGAGCAAATATGTATCAAGGGTCCAAGAGCTTTCCATCCCAATCATTAGCCCAGAGATTAAAAAGTGTCATGGACAAACAGGCAACTCCCTTCTCTCCAGGAAAGAGATTATTGACAATTTTAGCGTGTGCGTATGTAAGTGTCCACATGGGTCATGTGCACTCAGGAAGGCGCTCACCCATGTAACCTCTGCTCATGCCTGGCTTTAGTCTCCTTCAGATCAGGTAAGAGCCTAGTGTGGGAAGGAGGAGAGTAGGCACTCCCTGCTTCTCTTCCTGGACTGACAGGCAGAAGAAATAAGAGAGAAAGGGTCAGAGACAGGACCCAAGGGAGCCCTTTTCATACCTTCTCACTGGGACGAGGGTCTCAGAACCCATGCCCCCCCTGCACATCCAAAACCTTCCGTGAGATACTGAGGGCCAACCGTAAGGACCTTGGGTCCATTCCTGCCTTCCCACTCCCTGAGCCAGGAGGGAGACAGAGATGGATGAGCCATGTCAGAAATCAGGAGACCTACTAATGAGTTGTGTCCTGATCTTGAATTGTCCCCCATGTGTCCCCACCCAGTGGTGAGGAAGGTGATGGAGATGGGGACATGCCCACAAGACTAGGGCTCCACCCTTGAGGCAGTTAGCTGCACTGAGCACTAAAGGCTTGGGTAGCAGCCCAGGTATGACCTTCAGAGATGCAGAGTCTGCAAGAATGGAACCTCAGGCTTCCATCCCAGCCACATTTGGAGATCTCTCCTTTGTTGCCTCTCAAAAGGGACTATCCAGCCTTTCTCTGGAGACTGTCAATGGTGGCAAACCCATTACCTCCTGTGGGCAGCTGATTCTTTGTTTGGACAGCTCCAGCATTAAGCCTAAAGTTTTCTATCTGAAATGTCCCCTCAATGCTCTTACTTCTGCCCTCTTGGACAAAGCAGAACATGTCTGACCAGCCTCCACCTGAGAGCACTTCCCTGTGTAACATTCTCAGGTCCTTTGATGAATCCCATGCAGCCTGACCCCAAGGTCCTTCTCTCTCCTGGGTGTTCCTCTCCAGCTTGTTAACTAAGGTGTCCAGAACTGAAGCCAGTACTTCAGATCTGGTCTGGACAGGATGTCACCTCTTCAGCTCTGAATGTGACTCCTTTCAGTTCATCCCAAGACCACATTTCCTGCCTACCAAATGCCTACCACTGATTTCCACTGTGTAACATCCCCTCCAGAGTTACCTGTCCCAATTCTTACTTGCATCAGTGGTCCAGGTCCCCAGAGAGGGGCAGCTATTTCTTCCCCTTAGTCTTCTCAGGGTAAGTCTTAAGGGTTTGTGGCTTCTAGCTCTTTCACTCAGAAGGCACTATCATTGTGTTTCCTGTTGATTACCAACCAGTAACCTCAATTAGCCTCAATTATTTTACTAAGATGGTATAGCATGAACAGTCAGCACAAATACCAACCCCCCAAAAGTCTGGGGTACACTTTTTCACAGACACACACAGGGCACAACAGTGGTGACCATGAGCATTTCCTGGAGGGTCTTTGTTGAGACCATAGCAGGCATTACAGAATGGGGAGACTCCTAAAATGGGGGATGATGGAAGGGAGAGCAGGCTGGGGAGGGAGGGAAGTTGGAAGCACCTACTTTTGGAAAGGGACAGGATCAAAGTAGAGAATAGAACAAGTGGGAGGTGGGATAGGATGGAGGGCAATATAGTCAGTCTTTCACAATATATCCACTATAGAAATGTTTTGCATAGCTACACATGTGCAACCTATATTGAATTTCTTATCTTCCCAGTAAGGGTGGGTAACAAGGGAGGAAGGGAAAGAATATGCAATTCAAAGTTTTAAAATCAAATGTTTAAAAATACATATATTATTATTATTATTATTACTTTACATGTAACTGGGAAATGAGATATACAGGCACTGGGGCATAGAAATCCACCATGCCCTACTGAAAAGTCAGGTGGGGAAAGATATAGGAGAGAGCACATTGGGGGAGGGGATATTCAGTGGGATCACTGTTTTGGGGTGGTGGGTAGGGCAAAAATGGGGAGAAAATTTGGAACTCAAAATCTTGTGGAAATGAATGATGAAAAATAAAAAATAAAAAAGAGAAAAATAACTGAAAGAAAAAGGGGTAATGACATTGGATAACTGGATAAAAAGAAGGAAAAAGAACTCTTGGAATTTTTAAACTAGGGAGAGGGGGAGGACTGAAAGGTTGGAAAAGTCAGTGGAAAAGGGTTGTCTTAAAGTAGATTGAGCTAAAATCACTCAAGAGAGCCAGTATTATCTTTACAGAGGAAGTGGAAAAATCCTAATGTAGAAAAAAAATTTAAAGACAAAAGGAGGAAAATATAAACCTAATTCTCACAGCTCTAAATATTAATGGATTAAACAATCTGCTAAAATTAAAAAGAATGACAACTTATATAAAAAAGCAAAACCTAAAATCTGTTGCTTACAAGAAACACCTATAAAAAATAAAGACGTACACAAAATAAAAAAATCTTACCATGCATCCAGTAAATTTAAAAAAATGCAGGAGTTACAATCATGGTATTAGACAAAGCAAAACAAAAATTCACTACATAAAGACAGATAAGAAATGAACTACATTTGCTGAAATGAATCACAGACAACAAACCAATAGCAGTATTAAACATATTTCCCAAATTAGACTTAAGACATGCCATCTTCTAAATGGAACTATCAAAGAATCTTCATATTTTGAAGCTCCAATGGAACTTTTTTTCAAGACGACTTTGTATTAGGGCACAGAGATGTTGTAAACAAATGTAAAAAGGCACAAATAGTTATATAGGTTCAGGGATCACAAACAAAAGATACAGACCCAAATGGAAACAAAAATGAAATCCTAAGTCACTTCCTGAATCCTTTCTCTTTGTGATTTCTCTAGGGGCTGGGTCTCCACTTTGTCTCAAACTGTGAAATTCATGTTTCACTGGTTTAAGTCACTGCCCCACTCTGGGAGGAGAGAACTGGTCCCAGATGGCCACTTTCCCTTAGCCCCAGTGGATTTACACACACACTAACTTTATGCTCCTATCTCTTCTTTTCCTCGGTTCTCTGGCTGAGTAGTTTTGCAGCACTGAGCGATGTCAGACAGTAGTCCCAGCCAGTCCAAGCTTTTGCCTTTTGGTTTTCCTGGCAGAGGGAAGGAAGGGAAGGAGAGGGAAGGGAAGAGGAGGGGAGGGCAGGGAAGGAGCAGGAAGGAAGGAGAGAAGAATTCATTAAGTTCTTACAATATTTGCCAGGCACTGAGCACAAATAGAAAATTGAGATAGTCTCTTGCACTCAGGGAGCTTATATTCTAATAGGGGGAGGGAACACAAATGGGAGAGTGGTGGCCAGAGAGGGTTGTTTTGGACTAAGGAGTAGTAGCAGTGGTGAGCTGTCCTTCCAGGAATGGCAGTGTTGCTAGGAAAATGGGAGGGAAGGGAACAAAGAAAAGTGTTCAAGGAAGTGAGTGGTACATAGAAGATGGCTCTGGCCACAGTCAGTGTGGCAGGTTTGGACCAGACTCTGGCAGAGACATGGTAGGGTCAGTCTCTCTGACTCTAAAACTATGACATTGTGATCTCAGATTCTGTCTGGCAGAGGCCAGCAGGTCTGAGCTCCTTCAGGGGCCTCTGCTACAGCTGTCCAGAGAGTGCTTGGGATCTCTGGGGCAGACACTCTGTGAGAGCTCCTGGTCTCTGGTAGCCAGTCAGTCTCCAACAGGAAACAGGACATAGGTTTACAGGATTCAAATTCCCAATGATTGCATTTCAGAGAGAAGATGGGAGCCATGAGCCATCAGTGGGATCTCTGAGGCAGACATGCTGTGAGAGCTCCTGGTCTCTGGTAGCCAGTCAGTCTCCAACAGGAAACAGGACATAGATTTACGGGACCCAAATCCCCAATGATTGCATTTCAGAGAGAAGATGGGAGCCATGAGCCATCAGTGGGATTTCACCACTTGGCGGTTTTGTTTCAGGGGTGTAGCCTGTGGACACAGAATCTTTGGCTAATATTGACCAACTGAGAGTGAGGAGGAAGTGGGTGGAGGGATATGGGATTGATAGCCTCCACCTTCCTCTTTAGCAACCTGACATCCAAGGACAAAGAAACATGAGAAAGGCCTTGGCCATGGCTGGAGCTGAGCTAAGGCTGCTCCTGGGGCTCAGGGACTCATATCAACTAACTAACCGATCAGATAGTCAGGCAATAAGCACGTTCTAGGTGTCAGGCACTGCCTCTTTCCCAGCTCTCCTGGTCTGGCTGAGCCCAGAGTCAGTGTGCAGCAATGGGCTTGGCAGGGACAGGAATAGAACTGGCCCAATGGTACTTCAACATGCCCAGAGTGTTCTCCTTAAAGGCCAGCTCCAGTCCTGCCCACTCCCTGAGGTTCGGTGTTCGTGATGCATGGGCAACTGGGATCCCGGAGCTGGGACCCAGGAGGCCCATGTGCCTTTGACTGAGTCTTTTCTCCTTGGGTGTCAGTCTTCCATCTATAACATGAGTCTTGAGTCTCCAAGAGCCCCCCACCCTGGCTCTAATGGCCATTAGGATTTTTAAGTCATTCTTACCCATTCTAGGGATCATCTTTCCTCAGCTTCTACCCTGTCTTTAGCCAGCAGTGATTAGTCAGTCATTCAACTGGCATTGATTGCACACCTCCTACATACAAGGCACTGTACTAAAAAAGGCAAATGTGCCAGCCCTTCTCTGAAGGGGCTCCCAGCCTAATGGGGCAGACAGCATGGAAACGACTGTGCAAGTGCACGCTACATGTGGGATAAGCAGGAAATGATGAAGAGATAGAAAGTACTGGCATTCAGGGGAAGCCTCCCTGTGGAAGACAGGATTTTATCTAGGATTTGAAGGAACAGCCAGGAGACAGAGGTGAGAAGGGAGAGAGAACAGCCAAAGAAAGTGCTTGGAGTCAGGAGGCAAATGTCACCGGGTCAACGATTATATAGGGATGAGGAGGGAGCAGAGAATGTAAGAGAGTGTAAAGGGGCTCGGGAGGTAAGAAGGAACCAGATTATGAAGGGATAAGCCAAATAGAAGGTTCTATACTTGATGCTGGGGGCAAGAGGGAGCCACTGAATCGACTGGACAAAGGAATGACTTGGTTAGACCTGCTCTTTAGGAAGATCACTTGACAGCTGAGTAGAGGATGGGCTGGAGGACATGCAGACCCTCCAGCAGCTATTGCAATAGTCCAGGCATGAGATGATGAGGGCCTGGTCCAGAGTGAGGGCTGTGTCAGAGGAGAGAGGGTGGTGTATTGGAAGAGATTGTGTAGAAGTGAAATCACTAAGCGGTATTGCAGAGGTGAAATTGACCAGGTAGTTTTAGAGGTGAAATCAGTCAGATGCAGCAGAAGTGAAATCAACCTGAGATTTGTAATGGGAATGGGAATTTGAAGATCTTCCCTGCCCCTTAATAGACCTAGGGGGGGAGTTTGAAGACCTCCCCTGCTTTGGAAGTAAACTCTGCCCCCTAATAAGCTGAATGTAGTCACATGGAGCCTATGCTGGGAGGAGTTTGCTGAAGGCAAGCAGAGCCCACAGGAAGCTGGTCAGAGCTAGCCATACATGGGGGGAGAGAGGAGGACCTCAGGCAAGGAGACAGATAGGTTCCTGAGTAGATATTTATCTTGTATTGGTTTGTAAGAAGGCTGAAGGATGCTATGGCTCTCAGCATTATATGGCTTCTTAATATCTTTGGTGCTGTGACAGAATCGGCTTACTGATTTGGGATTTGGTTTTCTGGTATCTAAATAAGTATTTCAGTTCTATCCTCTATCTGGAGAGTCTGGTATATTTTGCAATCAAACGTTATACTATACTTATAGTCACAGTCTTTATTGTAATCATGGGCACTATAGGTATTGCATTGGTGCTACAAGACGTTATAGAAGTGAAATCAACCAGAGATGCAGCAGAAGTTAAATCAGCCAGAGTTGCAGCAAAGGTGAAATCTACCAGAGAAGTGAAAGCAGCCAGAGAGATTGCAGAAATGAAATTGACCAGAGATGCTGCAGAGGTGAAATGGACAGGCCTTGGAAGCACCTTTGACCTGGGGGGGGGGGGGCGGTGAGAGAGATTGACTCCTACGTTGGGAGCATGAGGAATGGGAGGATGGGAGTTTCCTCTACAAAGGAAATTAGGAAGAGGAAAGGGTTTTGGGGAGAAAAATGATGAGTCCAGTTTGGGACATGTTGCATTTAACTTATACAGTTCTACATATACAATAGGCAATTGGACATGAGAGACTAAAAGATCCAGAAAGAGGTTGGGGCTAGAGACATAGGCCTAAGAGTCATCTGCATAGAGATGGTCTTTAAATCCATGGGAGCTGATGAGATCACTAAGTGAAATTGTAGAGATCAGAAGTTGGCAAACTATAGGCCTATAGACTAATTCCAGTACTTGTTTGTGTACAGTCCATGAGATCAAGAATTTTACATTTTTAAATAGTTTTATTGAAATATAGCCATGCTCATTCATGAAGAAAAGGAATAAAAGGTTTTATTATATTTTTTTTAGTTCAGGGAAAAGATTGAAATTTTTCTTAATGAGATCTATCCTCAACCACTATTATCAGACACTGATTGGCTTTTGAAATTTAGCTGTTGCCACGGACTTGATAATTTTTTTAAATGAGTTCAACCTAAAATAACAAGCAAAAAAAAAGGACTTAAACTGTGGTGAAGTCAATTTGATGACAACAAATATCTGAATCACATCATGTCCACCTGCTTTATGCACATCCTGTGCTATCCACAGTTAAAGTTAGAAGCATTATCTCCATTCCCACAGATTTGCCAGAAATATATTTTCCAGGCTCAAGCTAGTTTCTTTTTTTGTGTGTGTACTACTCTCTATTTTTTTTGAAAATTATTATTTTTTCCAAAGACATGTAATAACATTTTTCCACATTCTTTTTAAAAACTTTTGAGCTCCAAATCTTCTCCCTGCCTCACTTCCTCCCCTGCCCCTTCAAAAGGCAACCAATTTGAGATAGACAATATGTGTGAAGTCACGCAAAACATGTAGCCATGTTGAGAAAGAAAACATAGACTAGAAAAAAATAAAAAAAATTTTTTTAAAGTGTGCTTTAAATCTGCAGACTCCATCAGTTCTTTCTCTGGAGGTAGATAGCATTTTTCATCATGAGTACTCTTAAATTGTCTTAGATCATTACATTGATGAGAATAGCTAAGTCATTCACAGTTGATCATCATGACAACATTGCTGTAACCGTGTAAAATGTTTTCCTGGTTCTGTTCACTTCACTTTGCACCAGTTCATGTAAGTCTTTCCAGGTTTTTCTGAAATCATCTTGCTCCTCATTTCTTACAGCATAATAATATTCTATCACATTCATCTACAACAACTTGTTCAGCCATTCTCCAATGGATGGGCATCCCCTCAATTTCCAGCTCTTTGCCACCAAAAAAAGAACTGCCATAAATATTTGTGTGTGTGTATATATATATATATATATATATATATATATATATATATATGTCCTTTTTCTTTTTCTTTGATCTGTTTAGGGTATAGACCTAATAGTTGTATTGCTAGAACAAAGAGTGTGCACAGTTTTATAGTCCTTTGGGCATAGTTCCAAATTGCTCTCCAGAATGACTGGAGCAGTTCACAACTCCACTAACAATGCATTAGTGTCCAACTTTCCTACTTCCCCTCTGAAATTTGTTACTTTACTTTTCCGTCATATTAGCCAATCTGATATGTTTGAAGTTTTACCTCAGAGTTGTTTTAATTTGTTATGTATCTAACCAATAGTGATTTAGGACATGTTTTCATATGACTATAGGTAACTGTTATTTCTTCATCTGAAAACTGCCTGATCATATTTTTGACCATTGATCAATTGGAGAATGTTGTGTATTCTTATATATTCAACTCAGTTCCCTATATATTCGAGAAATGAAACCTTTATCAAAAAAAGTTGATATAAAAAATTTCCCCCAGTTTCCTGCTTCCCTTCTAAGCTTGATTGAATTGGTTTTGTTAGTGCAAAACCTAACTCAATGTAATCAAAATTATCTATTTTACAATTTGTAATGCTCTCTGTATCTTGTTTGGCCATAAATTCTTCCCTTCTCCATAGATCTGACAAGTAAAATTTTCCACACTCTCCTAATTTGCTTATGATATCCCCTTTTATATCTAACTCACGTAACCATTTTGACTTTATCTTGGTATATTGCACAAATATTGGTCTATATCTAATTTCTACCAAACTGTTTTCCAGTTTTCCCAGTAATTTTTGTCAAATAATGAGTTCTTGTCCCAAAAGTTTGAGTCTTTGGGTTTATCAAACACTAGATTACTATGGTCATTTACTACTATATATTGTATACCTAATATATTTCACTAATCCATCCCTCTAATTCTTAGGCAGTACCAGATTGTTCTTAATGATTAACACTTTACAATACAGTTTAAGATCTGGTATGGTTAGGCCACCTCCCTTCACATTTTTCCATTGTTTCCCTTGATATTCTTGACCTTTTGTTCTTTCAGATGAATTTTGTCATTTTTTTCTAGCTCTATAAAATAATTTTTTAGTAGTTTGATTCATATGGAACTGAAATTAATTTAGGCAGAATTTTTATTATATTGACTTGCTCTACCTATGAACAATTCTCATTTTTCCAGTTGTTTAGAACTGACTTTATTTATGAGAAAAATATTTTGTAATTGTATTCATATATTTCCTGGATTTGTCTTGGCAGGTAGACTCCCAAGTATTTTATACTGTCTGCAGTTTTTTTAATGGAATTTCTATCTCTTCAGGCCAGACTTTGTAAGTAATATGCAAAGATATTGATGATTTATGTGGGTTTATTATATCCTGCAACTTTTCTGAAGTTGTTAATTATTTTAAGTAGTTTTTTAGTTAATTCTCTAGGTTTCTCTAAGTATATCATATAATCTGCAAAGAGTGATGGTTTTGTTTCCTCATTGCCTGTTCTAATTCCTTCAATTTCTTTTTCTTCTATTATTGCTAAAGCTAATATTTCCAGTACAATATTAAATAATACTGGTGATAATGGGCATTCTTGCTTCACCCCCGATCTCATTGGGAAGGCTTCTAGCTTATCTCTATTGCAGATAATGCTTCCTGATGGTTTTTGATAGATACTGTTTATCATTTTAAGGAAAGTCCCATTTTGATGAATGGAATCTATGGCAGCTAGGTAGCACAGTGAATAGAGCACTGGACCTTGAATCAGGAAGACTCACCTGCTGCAGTTCAAATGTATCCTCAGACACTCACTAGCTCTGTGATTCTGGGCAAGTCACTTAACCCTGTTTACTTCCGTTCTTCCTTTGTAAAATGAGCTGGAGAAGGAAATGACTAAACCACGCCAGTGTCTCTGCCAAGAAAACTCCAACCAGGGTCATGAAGAGTAGGACACAACGAAAACAACGGAACCACAACAACAATCATTTATGCCTATGGTTTTAAGTGGGATTTTTACATAGGAATGGGTGTTGTATTTTATCAAAAGCTTTTTCTGAATCGACTGAGATAATCATCTGGTTTTTGCTGTTTTTGTTATTGATATGGCCAATAATACTGATAGTTTGTTCTGACACTGAACCAGTCCTGCCTTCCTGGCATACATTCCATCCATTCATAGTGCATGATCTTTGTGATATATTGCTGTAATCTCTTTGCTAGCATTTTATTTAAAAGTTTTGTATCAATATTCTGTAGGGAAATTGACCTATAATTTTCTTTCTCTGGTTTAGGTAACAACACCATAGTTGTGTCATAAAAAGAATTTGCGGGGTGGCTAGGTGGCACAGTGAATAGAGCACCGGCCTTGGAGTCAGGAGGATCTGAGCTCAAATCCAGCCTCAGACACTTGACACACTTACTAGCCATATGACTTTGGGCAAGTCACTTAACCCCAATTGCCCTCCAAAAAGCAAAAAAAAAAATCATAGAAAGAATTTGGTAGGACTCTCTTTGCCTATTTTCCCAAATAGTTTATATAGTATTGGAATTAATTGCTCCTTAAATATTTGGTAAAATTTACTTGCCAATTGATCTGGTCCTGGGGATTTTTTTCTTAAGGCGTTCAGTGATGGCTTGTTCAATATTTTTTCCTAAGATAGTTATTTAAGTATCCTATTTCTTCTTCTTTTAATGTGGGAAATTTACAGTTTTGTAAATATCTATCCATTTAACTTAGATTGCCAGATTTATAAGCATATAATTGGGCAAAATAGTTCCCAATAATTGCTTTAATATTTTCTTCATTGGCTGTGAATGCACTGTTTTCATTTTTGATAGGGGTGAATTGGTTTCTTTCTTTCTTTTAATCAAACTAACCAATTGTCTTTGAAGAAATTAGTTATTGTTTCTCTGATTTGTTCTTTTACCTACTCATTCTTTAGGATTGATTTTAGTGTGTTTTCAAGGCCTTTTATTAAATGTGTTTTTATTGCATTATGATCTGAAAAGAATGCATTTCTACTTTTCTGCATTTGGTTCTGATTTTTATATGACCTAACATATGGTCATTTTTTTGTGAAGGTACCATATACAGTTGACAAAAAGGTATACTCTCTTCTATTGCCATTCAATTTTTTTTTTTGCAGAGGTCTGTCATATCTAACTTTTTCTGATAGTCTCAATCATTTGCTTAACTTCTTTCTTGTTTATTTTTTTGTTTATATTTACCTAGTTCTGGGAGGGGAAAGTTGAGGTCACCTACTAACATATTTTCACTATTTCCTCCTGTAATTCACTTAACTTTTAACAATTTTTAATACTATACCATTTGGTACATATATGTTTAGTATTGATGTTGCTTCATTGTCTGTGGTACCTTTTAGCAAATGGAATTTCCCTATTTATATCTTTGAATTACATTTATTTGTTGCTTTTGCTTTGTCTGAGATCTCTACCCCTGCTTTTTTTTTAATTTCAGCTGAATCACAATAGGCTCTGCTTTCAGTACTTATCTTTACTCTGTGTGCATCTCTCTGCTTCAAGTGTGTTTCTTGTAAACAACATCTTGTCAGACTCTGTTTTTTAATCCACTCTGCTGTCTGCGCCCATTTTATGGGTGAGCTCATCCTATTCACACTCACGGTTTTGATTGCTTTTATTTCTGTCCATTCTGTTTTCCACCTGTTTATCCTCTTCCTCCTCCTCACCCTCCTCAAAAGTCTGCTTTGCTTCTAACCATCACCCCCCCCAACCAGCCTTCCCTTCTATCAGCATCCACTTCTCTTATCCCCGTCCCTTACTACTTCCCTGTAGGGGAAGATAGATTTCTATACCCAACTAAGTGTGTATGTTGTTCCCTCTTTGAGTCCATTCCAAGGAGAGTAAAGCTCAAGCATTGACCACCCACCTACCCCCATCTTCTCCTCCACTAGAAAGGCTTCCTTTCACACCTCTTTTATATGAGATTACTTGCCCCATTCGATCTCTCTATTCCCCCTTCTCCGAGTGCATCCTTCTTTCTTACCCTTTAATTTTATTTTCTGAAGTCACCTTATCACAGCCATCTCACACCCATGCCTTCTGTCTGCATGGATTCCTTCTAACTAGCAAGAATGATAAAGTTCTTAGGAAAGAGTCACAAGTGTCTTCTTCTCACGTAGGAATGGAAGCAATTTAACCTTATTGAATCCCTTATGACTTCTCTTTCATGTTTCTCTTTTTATGATTCTCTTGAATCTTATATTAGAAAGCCCAATTTTCTACTCAGCTCTGGGCTTTTCATCAGGAATGCTTAAAAGTCTTCTATTTCATTGAAAATGTTTACTTCCAGGTTGTCTAATAAAGGCCTCGTTTCTCAAATATATAGAGAATGGAATCAAATGACGGTGGGCATCCTTCTTTCACACCTTGTTTCTAATTTATGAGAGTATGAGTCCTTCCATGATTAATAAATGGTCAAAGGATATGAACATGCAGTTTTCAGATGAAGAAATTAAAGGTATTTATAGTCACATAAAAATACTCTAAATTAGTATTGATTAGAGAAATGCAAATTAAAATAACTCTGAGGGACCACCTCACACCTATTAGATTGAGTAATATAACAGAAATGGAAAATGACAAATATTAGATGAGATGTGGGAAAACTGGAAAATTAATTCACTATTGGTGGAGCTGTGAACTGACCTAACCATTCTGGAGAATGATTTGGAACTATGCCTAAAGGACTATGAGGGGGTGAAGGAATGGATAGATGGAGAGAGAGGGAGATGGAATGGGTACAGAAGTGGATGGATTGGATGCAATGGAAACACGGACCTCTAGAGAGATAGCTCAATCAATCAGCAGACATTTATTAAGCAACATTTATGTGCCAGGCACTGTGATAAACACTGAGGAAAAGCGAAAGAGAAATGGATGGAGAGATGGACGGATGTCTCTGAAGAAATCCCCTTTGGTTTCCATTCCTTGGGGCCACCAAGGCTGAGATGCTGGAAGTACCCCTGAGGCCCAAGAAATCATCCCTTTGCTCCTAGCCCAGGCTTCCCTGGGTTCAGATTGCCTCATCGAGTGGCCAATTTGTCCCCTGAACATGTCTTACTTGGCACTCATCCCCCTCCCCTTCATCTTCCTGGGGTGAGTCATGTGCCTTAGAGAAGTTCTCCCTCCCTGTGCCTATATGGTTGGCTTGGGTTTCCACAGAAAGGAGACCCTACACCCAATCCCCCACCCAATTCCTTGGTGACTCAATCTGGGAAAGTTCCAATGGCTCCTTTTGTGATTCAGGTAATCATGGTGGCTAACCTTTCAGGTAATCCTCCTTGGCAGAACTTGGGCCAGCTGCCCAACCTTGGGGTCAGAAGAAGAGCCTTTGGGAGCCCAGATCATCTTTCCATCACTGAACAAACCGCCCCCTCCCCACCCCCCGTCTCTTTTTTCACTTCCTGCCTCTTGCTCCAGGGGAGCTGATGAGTTGGTGAAGATATTTCCTGCCTCACCTGGGCCATGAGTCTGCAGAGGACTGTGTCTGCCCACTCAGGTCTTGGGGCAGTATGGGAGAGACCACCTGCTAAGCCTGCTAGCACCTGGCCCTGTAGGGAGGCCAATGGGAATATTTGTGCTTTCTGGACTCTGAATGGCCTGACCAAGAGAGCCCAGGAGCTGGTCTGGGGACTGAATATGGGCAAGTTGGGGTAGCCAGGAGGGCTCCAGCATTATGACAGACTGAGGCATGAAAGAAATCTCTTGAAGGCACACTGCTCCCTCCTCCACCAGTCTGGAGGCAGCCTGAGCCAAGGGACAGAGAGTTCCAGACTGGGAGTCAGGAGACCTGAGTTCTAGTTCTCTCTGTTGCTACCTTGCCATGTAACCTTGGGCAAGACTCTCAGTTTCCCCATCTGTAAAATAGGGAGGTGTCGGACTTGATTGTCTCCCATGGGAGGTCCCTCTTTGCCCTAAAAATCATCACCATCTATCTTTGAACGGCACCGTTCTCAAGAAGGAAACTTGCATCACTCAGCTCAGCCTCAGAGCCCACTAAATGCCTGGGCCACCCCTTCCCTCATCCAGGAGTCTAGACCTGTCCCTAGGAGGGCCCACGTAAACCAGCTTCCCATAGACCATCTGGTCCAACTCTCTTGGTGGACAAAGGGCAGAATTGAAGATAGGAGTCTCAGCCTCTGTCGGTGGAGAGTCCAGCCAGAGGCAGACTAAAGCCCCGCCCAGGATTATTTCCTCCCTTGCTCATCCCCTCAGGTGTGCCTTCACACTAAAACCCCCAGTCCCAGGCTGCACATGTATTTTAACAGGGCCTTTTAGAGACAGTGGCCCAACTCAAGGGAGCAACTTTGATTGTGGAATTCTGGGGGCGGGGACGAACACTGTGAAGTACTGGAAGGGAGAATTGGGTGCAGCTTGTGGAGGCCACACAGCCTTTTCTGAGGCTGCTGCCCCTGTGACTGACCTGGGGTGAGTGGGTAGGAGGAAGAAGCCAGGTTTCCAGAGCTAAAGCCGGGTGGATGGGAGGGGGCACAGATTTGTCTCTGCTTCCCGCAAGTCTGACTTGCATAACCTCAGCTGGCAGGCAGAGGTGAGCTGGGGGCCTGCGGGGGCTCTCTGAAGGAACTGCCTCCATCCAGTTACTCCCTGATCAAGCAGCTCTTTGTGTGGGCCAGGGCTGGGCCCAGCTCTTCCCAGCTGACAAGAGGCCAATGCAAACAGCAGGGGGCCACCCAGAGACAGCCCCTCCCCCACTCGTGTTCCCCCCACCCCTGTGGGCAGGCTCCACCTTGGCACACACCCTTCAGCAATCCTGCTATCAGGTCACAAGTGTCAGTGGCTCTGTCCCCCATCTCCCTTCTGTCCACGGTGACAGAAGAGGTGACAGTGCCAGGCCAAAACTGGGTCACCTCTGCATGGGGCCAGACTTGGGGCAGAGAGGAGAGATATTACTTGTGCCTTCCAGCCAGCCCCTGGCACAAGGTGCCAATCACCCAGAGGCCTCCTGTTCCAATTACTCGCAGGCTGCCTGTCAAAGGAGAGGCGTGACCCCTCCCTGGGGCCACAGGACCCTGCCGATTGTAGGAAGACTCCTAGAAGGGGGTAAGTCCAGCTGCCCTGGCCCAAGCTTCAGCTGTCTTGTTCCTGAGATATGGGGGGCAGCCAAGCCTTCCACCCGCAGGTGAAGATCACTGCCCTTAGACAGCCATGGAAGGCTGGGGCTGCCTGGCTGGGACTCAGGCCCATAGGCCCTCACAGCCTGGGCTACCTGAGCCTCAGTCCCTCCGACAAAGACTCCAGGGGACAGGTCTGAGTGCACCCCAGGGAGTCTGGGTTATTCATTCCACAAGCACCCAGGAGACAGCAATGAATAAAAGCCACTTAGTGCCTCCAGGGTTCGCTGAGAGGGAGACCTCCTGGAGCCACCGGGTAGACAGACTCAACATTCATGGGTCCCTCCTAGGCCTGTCCTGCTGCCCAGCAGGGGTTCTGAGTGCTGGTGCCCCCGCCCCCAAAGCCAACAAGAGGTTCTTAAGCCCGACTGGAGTCCGGGGCAGGGGCATGACAAGGAGGAGGCATTGCTGCTGCCCCTCCTGCTCTGGCATCCTCCTTTGCTCCCCATCCTCACCCCAGGTCTCAGACCATCATTCCAATGGCTGCCAATTTGGGCACCCATGCCCACAGGGAGAGCTTGGAAGCCTGGCCTGTCCACGTCTATGATCCCTGTGTTAACCAAGGATTCATTGCCCTCTAATGGCCAGTGGGGACTCTGCAGACATCCCGGGCACTGCCCTTCCTGGCTCTCACTGCCTCCCAGTGACCAAGACCTTCTCTGCCAAGGAGCTGATCAGAGAACTCCCCCAACCCTGCCCTGAGCCCTTTCCTATCCCCATGGGATGGTGCATTTCAAGATTGGGAAGTTTTGACCTGGACAGCTGGGTGGGTCCTCTGCCTTCCCAGACCCAAAGGACAGAGGGCACAACTGGTGGGCAACAGGGGATACTGGGGTGGAATCATCAGACCAGGAGGCCAAGCCTGGGTCTGCCACAAGCTTCCAGGTGACCGGGGCAAACTCATTCCTTTTCTCTGAGCCTCACCTTCCTCCTCAGCCCCAGAGAGTCCATGACCCCCTTCTGACAATTAGAGCACTCCCTGTACAGGCTATTTGGTGAGGTCGTGAGCTCCCCATCCTTAGCAATGTTCAGACAAAGGCTGAGTGAACTTTGCTGGGGCGAGGGGGGGAGGATTCCTGCTTGGGAAGGAAGGTGGGGCACTGTGGTCCCCAGGGCCTTTCCAGCTCCAAAATTCTTTCTTTACTCTGCAAGGACAGACTTTCCTCACTCCCTCAAGGGAGGGTCTCCTGCTCACCTGCCTACCTCTTCTTGAAAGTTCATGGCTCTGTCTGGCCCAAGTCCCTGCAGCTAAACCAGGACCAATTTTCTCCAACTCCCAATCCCTATCCAGTCACTGATTGCCTGTGTGAGCTTGGGGGAGTCATTTGCACTCTGGGCTTCCATGGGCTTGAGAAGCCCCTCGCTGCACCCCCATGGTGCCCAGGGCTAGCAGTTGGCTCAAAGGGAGAATCCAGGCATGATGTAATCACTCTAGAAGCCTGCCCTCAGCCTTCTCATCCTGGGCTAAGCTTGCCCCACCCCCAACCGTTTCCAGACACTTTGCTGGTGTTGTGGGTATGAGTGGGTGAGGCCCTAGGTCTCCCCTGTGGGTCCCTGGGGAGAGATGGGGCAGTAGGGAGGATCATCCTGGGGGAACCCACACACGCCCAGATGGTTTGCTCACTGGAAATGGATAGATCAGGACAGGACCCAGACCGCAAAATGCTGAAGGTTTATTTCTAATCAATCAGGTGAACATTTCTGGGTGAGGAGAAGTGAGCCCGGTGGTGCCTGCCCCCAGTCAGAGCCCCAGTCAGGCCAGGGACAAGGGCAGGGAAGAGAGCCCTGCTCCCTAGAGGAGAAAGAGCTCAGAGCCAGGCATGGTCCAGGCCTCCCAAATTCTGTTAGGAGACCCCCTGCACCTGACTTCAGAGGGTCTCAGAAGCTTTGGGCCACACAGACATTGGCTGGCCACTCAGGAAGCAAGGCTGGACCACGGTGGTGTGGTGGGAGGACCCGGCGTCCACACAACTGATGTGCAATAGCTGCTGGGCAAGGAAAGGAGAGGCCGGGCCTTAGGGGCCCCAGGGGCCTCAGAGGGATTTGTTCAGTGCTGCTGGGCCCAGTGATGGACGCATGGAGACCCCACTGATGAGTCATGGGGAAAGGCCAGCGCAGTGGGGCTGTCAGCCCGACACCCAGACAACATCAGCTTCTCAGGAAGCTAAAGGATGTGCCCCATCCTGCCAATCGCCCACCCGCACTGGCCTTCTAGCTGGACAGGACCAGTTGCGTTGCCTTAACTCTGAAGCATCAGGCTTTAAGTCATATCGGTAATGGGGGTTGAAATGAGGTGAGAACAGAGATGTCTGGGAGGCTGGGTCCAGGGCTGCAGGGGACTTGTCCCCAGCCCTTGCCCAAAGCAGTTCTGGGGCGCTTTTATCTCCAGGGTTGGGAGCCAGGCGCGGCTCTTCTCCAGCGCAGGGTCCGCTCCTCCTGGAGAGCCGGGGCTCCCTGCTCCTGGCTCAGGGCTGACTTGTCCTCTCCTGCACTGCTGCTCTCCACGTCCAGGCCGTCACACTGCAAGCTCTGGCAGCCACACTCCTCCACCCAGGTGAAGGTGAAGGCCAGGCTGGAGCCATTGGGACAGCTCAGAGACACATTCCTCTGACTGGTCCTCAGTTCTCGGCAGCACCGGCACCGGTGTTCCATGACATTGTCCTCGAAGGAGTAGCTACCAGGGAAGATGGGGGTGAAGCTGGGGCCTTGGGTCCCAGCGGGGGGGGGCGGGGTGCCTCAGCTTCTCAGAGCCCAGTCTGTGCACACCTTCCTTCCCTCTATCTGCTCACACAGATGCACACACACATACATGTGCACACACACATGCACACACATGCACACGTGTGCACATGCATGCGCACTCACGGGCACACACATACACGCATGCACATGCACACATACACGTGCATACACACAGATCTGGAGAGGGGAAAGGACTTGGCCAGGGTCACATACCATGCCTTCGGCTGTGGCTCCGACCTGCCTAGGGGGCCTTGGGTCCTCAGCCCCTCCCCCTTACTCCCACCACTCTCATTTCTGGGCTTCACTGACCTTTCCCTCCAGTCCTCTGCCCTGGACCTGCTTTTCCAGCCTAGTTAGCACCCTGCTGGCCCAAGCCGGTCTGCTCTCCCCTCCTTTCCTGGGTGCTCTGCCCCTGAGGTTCCAGATGACAGCTGGCCCCAGGTCCCTGGGCACCCCAGCCCTGCCTCCATAGCTGATCCTAGGGGCTTCCCTCATTGTGTGCTAAGGGCAGCAGGGAAGGGGAGTGGGCTGGGGGAGGGGCACTCACATGGACATCGTGTCACCGCAGTGTCCCTGGCAGTAGGTGATTTCCAGGGCGGTGGGGGAGCTGCAGCCGTGCTTCCGGATGACTTGGTTGTGGCGGCGCACCGCACAAGGGTAAACCTCTTTGAGGCAGAGACAGAATATTCAAGCTCACAACTTTCCAGGAGCAGATAGGCCAAGCCAGGGGCTACATACAGGTAAACAGAGGCACCTGGCCTGGGTGGAGAGGAGTGGGAGGGAGGGGCTACTCTGGGTCCGGGGTGGGCGGGGCCTCGTCTCAGGGCTCCTGCATCAGGTCTGCATTACTCTCTTGTCTGGCTTCTCTGGGGTGACTTTTGCCCCCTCTGCCTTCCCTCCCCCCCCCCCATCTCAACCTGTCCCAGAGGAAGCCAGACCTCCAGACCAGGTGGGCAGCCAGAAGAGAGAATAGAGGCTCACTTACGTGGCGGTGATGGACACACTAGGCAGCAACCATCGTCACTCCTGATGACTTGGTCCTGTGCACATGAGGAGACAAAAGTCACGCATAGCCAGTGCCCAGTGGGGCACCAGACAGCAGTGCATTGGTCTGGTCTCTTTTTGGCCTCCTCTGTCCTCCTCTGACCCAGAGTCTTGGTCCTAACAGGACTTCCTTTGACTCTCTAGAGATTTGTGGGTGAGGAGAAGAGGGGAGACCCCACCAGCCTCCAGGAGGGGACGAAGCAGGGCAGGATGGGGTCTAGCCCAGCCCTGAGGGAGACTCAAGGGAAGAAGGAGGCGTCTCACAGCACCCAACCCTAAATACCCCCCACCCCTCTCAACCATGACAAGACAAGGGTCCTGGGCCATGGGGGAGGCCCTGGACACTGTTGTCTGTAGGCTCCTTTGATCCCTGGGGGAGAAAGGAAGTGAGCCCTCCCCCAATCTCCACCCCCTTCGAGCTTACCGGGGAGCAGTGGATAGGGGGACAGGCCTTCTTCATAGTCACCAAAATTAGTTGGCCATTGACCTCTTCACACTCATACTGGATACATTTATTCCCAGGACTAGACCAGGTTTTCCCAGGCTGAAGGGCAGGGAATGACAAGTCAGACCTGGCCATACTCATAGGCACCCAGTCAGGAAGCATTTGTCTGCACAGCCCTGGGTCTGTGGGTGGCAGCACTGAACAAGGGCCCTTCCCTCTTCCCTTGGGCATCCCTTGAGGGCATGGAGTTCTGCATTTATCATCCCCTTACTGAGCTCCCACTGTGTGGGAGGCTCCTGATTGACTGGTACAGAATGGTAGGGGGAGACTGTAGGGATGAACAGGCATGTACCCTGTCCTCAGGTTCTAAAGTAGGAGCCCATGCCAGGGCTGAGGGATCTGTCCAAAGCCAGCTTTACAGGACCACAGCTGTAGAAAGCCCAGAGGGAAGAGGCTGGACAGCTCAGCCCTCAGCCCTGGCCAGCCCTGTCTCCCCCACTGTAGGAGACCTGAGTCACAGCCTGGCAATCCCTAGGTGAAGCAGCCTGCACCACCTTCCATGGACATTCTCCTGGCATCCACAGCTTGGGAAAGTCTCCCTGTGAGTGATGACAAAGGGGGCCCTCCACCGGCCTCCATCAGAGCCCCTGGCCTCTCAGGCCCTTGCTGTGGGGTGTGGGGTACCATGGCCCTCCCCTAAGACTGGGAGTTCCCTGAGGTTAAGACCTAGTGGCCAGCCCTCCCCGATGCCCAGCTCATACCCAGAATGGGCATCTGGTCCCTGCGTGACTAGCTTCTGCCTCTGAGCTCTGACTTTACTGCCTATGGAGCCTGGGCAGGGTCAGGGCACTTTGGCTGGAGGAGAGAGGGAGGGAGTCCTGTGTGTGTGGCTTGCTCACCTGGACCAGATGCACTGAGCTGTTGCTGCTATTGCTGGTCTTCAGCACACAGGCCACCTGTACACATTCACCACAGCACTGACCCGGCTTCTCTTGGTACTTGGAGCCCTATGGCATAAGGGGCAGAGCAGATCCAGGGTGAGGCTACCTTAGCCACGGCCAGGCTCCCTGCCCCCCCCCCAAAAGAGATGCCCAGGCAATGGGAGACTCACCACTGGACAGTGAGGGTCACAGACTTGGGCCTCACATTTGATGACATTGGTCTTGCTCTCTGGGCTGCCGTCAGGGACGCAGCTGCACGTTTCACAGGGACCTGAGGACACCACAGCTCCAGGCTAGGAAGGGAGGCAAGAGGCAGGGCCAGGGTTACTGCTAGTGGGTGCTGTCTCTACCCTTGGCCTAAGCAGGCACTGTAAGCCTGTGAGGGTCTGCAGCTTGCCCAACTGGTGCCAGCAGATGCCTGGCAGTCCTGGAGGATGGCAAAGCCATCCTCAGGGAGGGGCAAGGGGAGATGGCCAGCATGAAAGACCACCCTGGCAGAAGGCTGCCTTCTTCCTTCTCTGGAGGGCCGCTCTGTCCCAATTCAATTAAAGGAACATTGTTTGTCCGCCCTGTCCAAGAATAGGGCAGAGCCCAGTGGTGGGTTCTCTGCCTTTCTCCAGACCTTTTTCAAGGAAGCTCAGAAAACCCCAGGCAATCCCCAGCTCTGTGTTCTGTCTGAGGAGTGACTGACTGCTCAGCCTTTGCCTGCAGATCTCCAGCGAAGAGAGCCCTTCCCACACTGGGACAGTTCTCCCTCTCCCTTGTTGCCCCAGCCTGTGTTCTCTCATGGCCAACCCTTCCAGAGCCTCCATTCTGACAAGGAGCCAGGCCAGTCGCCCTTGGCCATCCCATGCCCCAACCCTCCCTCTGCGGGCTTTGCCCATTTCTCCACACAGGCACTGCCCCCTCTCCCCTTTTCAGTTGCAGTCTTCCCCCACTAGAATGAAGTTCCCTAAGGGTAGACTGTCTTTCTATTTCCTTATATTTGTGTGCCTAGATATGTGCCAGTTCCTGGCAGGTAGGAAGTGTGACCTGACTCAGAAACATGCCCGAATCCAGGGCCTAGGACAGAAAGAACCCATGGGCCAGGCTGGCTGACTCTCATGGCAGCTCTACAGGCCTGCGCCTTCCCGACTACAGCTATACAAGCCCTAGGAACGGACTGGGGAAGGGGCCTCAATCTCTGCTGCACATACCACAGACCCCTGTAAATGACATCAGTGTTACCTCAGAGGACACCAAGCTCAGAGCAAGGACAATGGGCATGGCCTGAGAAAGGGACCTATGCGGTCTGCAGGCCACGATAGTCCCCAAACCCTTCCTTGTCAGAGTGGAGAAGGAGGCTAGGGCAGAGCATGGCTAGTGAGGGCCATGAGCCCTGGGCACCCAGCAGCTCGAGGCAGAAGCTTTCCCCAGCCTTCCTTCCTTGGGCACTTCTGCCTGCCCCAGGAATACTCACCTCCACAGGCTCTCCATTGGGGCCCGTGCACCAGGCTGAAAGAAAGGAGAAGAGCAGGCTGTGGGCAGGGGCCCTGTTTTCAGAGGGCAGCCCTCGGCCCTCCAAGACTTCCAGATGACCACTGGGTTGTGGTGTTTGGGGGAGAAGAACTTTATGGAAGCACCCCCATGGGGAGGAGTAGGGCAAAGCCGCGGCTGGTTGGATGAAACCCCTGGCCAAGGATGAGCTTGTTGGCCCTGCCATGCACCCAACCCCCCACACCCCGCAGGGACCAGCCGCCTTGTCCAGAGGCCGCCAGCTTGGAAGCTGGTCTGGATGCCTTCCTGGGCTTCATCTAGGTGGGGTTCCAGGATCATGCCATGGTAGTGCAAGTATATGACTTACTGGGGCACTCAGATGGTGAGGCTGGGACACAGATGTTGGAGCTGGAGCTAAAGAGGGTGGTGCCACTGGGACAGAAGCACCCTTCTGTTATTAGGCTGATGTCGTCTGAAATGCTAGGGGAAGAGAGAATCAGATCTCGGTTCAATCCCTCTCAGTCCTGGTTCCATCCCAGGGCCAAAGGGAAGCCAACAGCCTGCCTGGGTTGTCTCTGGTGGGAAGGGGTTGCAACCTTGAAATGCGGAACCAGGCCCGGGAAATGCCACAAACAGAAAGTAGGAGGACCAGGGTCAAGGTCAGGCGTCTGTGGACCTAATTCAGCTACTTACATCAGGCTGGTGTTAATGCTTCCCTGAGGATTTTGGCAGGTGGGTGGGTAGATTGGACCACACGGCTGGTATACTTTGTCACCAGAACAGGTAAGAGCTGTATGAGAAGGGGGAGACTGCACTGAGGAGGCAAAGCCTTGGAGCGCTCAGTCCCTCAAGAGCTGAGCCCTGACTCCGCCAATCCCACACCCTCAGTGGAGCCCCAGCCCACGCCTTCAGTGGAGCCCCCCAAGCC
>NW_027187142.1:0-5384 GCF_028583685.1 Petaurus breviceps papuanus | reverse complement strand
TTCAGTGGAGCCCCCCAAGCCCACGCCCTCAGTGGAGCCCCAGCCCAGTGCCCTCTACCCAGCTTGTGATATTCCTACACCAAGCCCAGCTGCAGAGCTCTCAGCCCCAAACTTGTGCCACAGCCAGAAGCATTTTCCTCTCCCCACTCCCCCAGTACACCATGCTTGGTCAGAAGTATTGGTTCTGCCATTTCCTAGTCATGAGAACTTGGTCATTGGTTTTCCCTGTCTGTAAAACAAGGGGGCTGGACTCTGATTTCTGATCTTGAACTCATCGCCACATTATATGTGGTGGCAGCTATATCCCACATATCTTCATGTTCTGGACTCATGTCCAGTACTGAAGGACTGAGTAAGAGATGGGTAGGCTTCTGGTATGGGACAGACAGGTGGACTCAGAGTCTAAGACTGACTTGGCCATCATAGACCTTGTGACCTTAGACAAGTCCCTTCCCTTTTCTCTGAATGGAGGGGATTGGACCCAACAGTCATTAGGGATCCTTCCCCCTTGTATCCAGTGATGGGATGAACTTTCCAAGCCTTCCACCTTTCCTTGGGCTCCATTTTCCTATGCTTGGCCCGAGGAAGAGAGCACACTCACCACATTGACCCTGGGTCTCGCGCCTCCAGTCGATGCACACGCCTTGTGCCGCACAGAGAGATGCATATAGCTCCAGGCCTGAGCACCACACCTTGCCATCAGGAACATTACAATTGTCAAACACACAACCCTTAAAGTATGGCTCTGGTGGCACGACATGATGACATGACTCAAAGACCCTTGGACAAGAGGAGACAGAATCAGCAGATAGCGATGTTATGGCGGTGCCCAGGCAACCTGGACTGCTGTGGTCCTGGGCCAGGCCAGGCCGAGGGAGCCAAGCCACGGGGGCCGAATGCCTCTGCCTCAGTCTACATGTGTCAGACTAACTTCAGGGCTAGAACTGCAGGATCCTCCAACAACATACTTCCCCCTCTTCCCTGCCCTGTTCTTTCTAAGCATCTCCTCAGGACCATCATGGTTTTGATTCATCCCCCCACTAACCGGTTCCCTTCATTCTCAATAAACCCTTTCAAGCCTCACCCTAACACATAGGCGAGATGCCTCTGAGACTGAAGTTCATGTAATCTCAGTGATCCCTATCCCCCCCCCACTCCCATGTAGTGCCCAACCGTCCTCCGCACCATCTACAGACCTCCCTTTGGAGACCGCTGGTCACGGGGCTCACTCCCTCACCAGACAAACCACTCCGGCTGCGGAGCCCCGGGTTTCTCAGGGCTCTTTCCCAAGGGGAGCTGAAGCTGGACACCTGCTCCTAGCTCTGCCTGAACGCGCACTGAACCCTTCAGTCCCCAAGTTCCTTTCTGTGCTCTTTGCTTTCTTACTTGCCAGTAATCAGTGAGCAGAGATGAGAAGACGGGCACAACTTGGGTGTGGTGTGGGGAGGCATCGTGGGGATCGCGGTGGCGCGTGGTCCATTGCAGTAAGGCTGATTGGGCACATGGTACTTCCAGGAACCAGACATTTCAGAGCAGGAGGATACAACCTTCCCATTAGGCAGGCGGCATTCGTCTCTCTTGTCATTGGTGCATGTCCCTGCAGAAGAGCGTGTAGTGTCACTAAGAGCCCAGAAGAAACCTCCTCAGGCTGGTTGTCTAGAGGCAGCAGGACCTGAAGGGAGTCAGCCCTGTGAAGGAATCCAGGACACCTGGGTCCTGACTCCATACCACCACAAGCCTCAAGCAAGTCAATTTGCTCCAGTTACCCTGTCTTATCTCTGACCCTAGAAACAAAATCAGGATGATGTTCCCATGAGGGCTTGAGCTATTAGTTCCGTGACACTTTCTTGGAAAGGTGAAGGCATAAAGTGTCAGGGCCTTCTCTCTCAGGCTGTGCCCATATATGTACTCTAGCCATACTGGCTGCCCAAGTCCAGCCAGATCCCTCATCAACAGAGACCCCCAGGTCTTTTTCTTCCTTTGGGGGCAGGCACATGGATGAGACTGTGAGAGCCTGGACACTCACCACACTGTCCTTCCGTGTTGTTGGCAAACTTGGTGAAAGGCACCTCCACTGAGAAGAGCAGCCCACTGAACATGACTTGGACGCCAATCTCCGGGATGGTGACAAACATCTTGATGCCCAGGGTGGAGATCACAATGCCATCTTTCTTGAACCCTGCACTGACAGTCCTGTTGTTGAAGATAATCTGGGGACGGGGCACAGTTAACAACAATGGGTCAGAGGACCTGGTTCAAGTGCAGATGCCCCATGCCTCCCAATGGACAGGGTTCCTCCCCCAATGCTGGCTCCTCTACCTAATTCAAACACCTCCAGGGGAAAGGAGCAGGACCAGAGAGCCTGGTAGGCTGCCCATGCTAGCACACGTGACCCACTTGGTTCCGCCACCCTGACCTTAGGAAAGGGGATCTGTGTGGGCCCTTTCTGACCATTGTCTCACATGGAGCCTCTGGCAGAGCTTTCAGGGGCCCAGACTCAGCTCCTCCCACAAGGAGAGGGAGGGGGAAGGGAAGGATGAACCACCGTTTGTCTCTTGCTCTTTTCTTGGTGGTTTCTGCTATGTCACCAGGCATGTGCCCTGTTGAAAGTCCTGCTTGCTGGGCATGGCTATACCCTCATACTGTGTTCTGAGCTGGGACCCCCTCCTGCCTCCCATTGGGAGTCCAGGACACTAAGAAGCAGCTCAAATGAACAGGCAGCAGCAAGTCCTCTTGCATGGCTGGGATCTACCCAGGGAAAAGAAGGCTGCCCACCTCATTCTCCATCACTCCATGGACCGAAGTCCGGATGAGCACAATGTGATTGCCTTTATACTCGACAGTGATTGACCGAGGGCAGGACAGGCCATTCTGGGCATCACAAAAGTAATTGTCGATGAGCACCCGGAAGTGGTCGTAGACAGGGCGGATTTGCTGCACTAGCACATAGGTGCAGTTGTCCAAGAAAGTGTAGTAGATCCCATCAAAGGTGATGTAGTGAGGATCTCCCCAGCCGCTGCACACACCTGAGAAGAGGAGGAGGGGTAAGGAGGCCTCAGCACCCCTTTATGATGAGCTCGTGCTGTCCTTCAGGGGCATGAAGGACAGAGGAAGGGAGACAATTCTGCTGACTGGCATTTGTTCTGGTGCGCACAGTGAGATGGTCGTAGTCCAGGTAACTTTCCCTTGCCATCGGCCAGGCTCTCTCCTGACACATAGGTCCTCTACACAATCCTTTAGCATCCAAACACAACATTCCTGGCTAGGGTAAGTTCCTGTGTGCCCCACCCTCCGGGCAGATGAAAACAAGCAGCAGGTCCCCTTTCCTTTAATCCTTCAAAGATTCAGAGACCTTGCCTCAACGCTCTTAGCATCAGCCAGAGCAATAACTGGGATTTTTGAACCCAGGACCTGCTTCTGACACAAATGATACCAGGTACATTCTATTTGAGGGAAGGTGGGGAAGAGCTGCCTCTACACATAGCCAGATTTTTGTCTGGTGGGTGCTACAAGGGGAGGGGCAGCAGGGCATGGAATGAGAGATTAGCTCCCTCTTTGGTTAGTTTTTCTGGCTAATTAGATACTAAGCTCTGCTGTCTGTGTGCTGCTGAAAAGCCATAGCCACCTTGATTCAGCACCCTGGACACCTCCTCAGCTGGGGCTCCATTCACCCAATCACTCACTCACATTGACACTCATAATGGTAGCAGCAATGATCATCGTCATCATAGACTTTCACAGGGGGGTAGCCATTGGCACAGGACACCGCCTTTACCGCAGGGCAGCTCACAGGAGTGAGTGTGACCACATCGTCACCCTCGCAGGTGGCTTTCTTGCACTTGTGTATGAACCAGGTCTCTCCTTTCTGTGAAAGAAAGGACACAGATTTGGAAATGAGATCTTGAGGCTCAAGTGAAGGCAGAGGAGGGGATGGGGAGAGTAACCCCTGTGATTCCCTGAGGTGATCGACTAGGGGATTCTTGTCTAGGCTTCTGTGCAGAAAGGAAGGCACTAAGCCTTGCCTCATGTTTCCCCTTCAGAGAAGGGACATAATGGCATCAATAAGTTTGTGGAGGTCTCTAGAAATCAAGTTACACATCGCACTAGTAGGTCATCTCTTGTATTCCAGGAGAGGAGAGGAGCCCTTCCTGTGGATCAGAAGCATTTGCTGTTACCTTTGGCTCCAAGTTATACCTGAAACCCTTTCCAGTTCCAACTCACCTGCTCTGAGACAATTGCCACACCTGTGTCTGTGGCCCTGGCCTTGCCCTGCAGATGACTTTTTTTCCCTCAGGTGTTCACTCATTACTTCTAACACAGCATACTGAAAAACTACCATTTTCCTCAAAGCCAAATTACCCTTTCTACTTTCCTATTTCTTGTAATGCTCTCCCCAGAAACTCCAGCTTGAAATTGTTGAATAATTTAAGAGAATTTTGGAAAATTTCTGCATCCAACCCTCAAAACCATCCCCCCAAAAGGTCAATCGCTGCTGTACCAAAGGAGAAAAAAGGCAAAAGACATGCAACTAACCTTTCTGGGTGGTACTGCATTCAAGCAATCTCTTGGCTTTCTTGGTGTAACAGGAGAGAGAGATGAAGATGCTGATGGCACTCTGGTGCTGGATGTGGATGCAGCTGTGGATGGTGGTATGGACGGAAGTGGAACAGGAGCCGAAGTGGGACAAGGTTCTGCTCTCCTTATCACACTACAGTCTTTGTCGCAAATGGCAGAGTAGCAATTCCCTGCGCTGTCCGACTGGTGGTATATGGGAGTTCCTATGGGACAAAAATCAAGCTTTAAATGGAGGTGTACTGGAGAAAGTAGCTGCAAAGTTCATTGTCCTTGATCTTGTTGTTACTTCTTCGTTAACTATTTGCTTCATGTTTGTACAGCTGTGAAAACAAAGAGTCCAGCAAAGACAGGAAATGGGGTAAATCACAGGAATTTCATAAGATGGCATAGGGCTCTATGGCCATTTGAAGTTATTCTGTAGCTTCGAGGGAAGCCATGGAGGTAAAGCAAGCAAAGTAGGCCACTGAGATTCCAATGAATAGATGGATAAGAGTAATGGAACTGAAGGTACTGGGGAGGATCAGAAGTAAAGGGAAGTAAGAAATGAGGATCCTTTATAAGGACTTACCAGATTGATAGACTTTCCCAGACAAGAAACAATAACAAGATGAAGTTGAATGTGCAGACAAGGTGGTGAACACGGTAGAAACATGAACTGGTGGGAACACAGTGGATGAAGATGAGGTTGTGGCAAATGTATTCCTGGAAAAGACTGGTGGAAAAATTGAGCTGGGCAGGGGTGAAAGACAGGATTCCACTGGTTCACAGCAGAGGACACGAATCTCATAGTTGAAACACATCTTGAATTT
>NW_027187141.1:8073-11237 GCF_028583685.1 Petaurus breviceps papuanus | reverse complement strand
CGGGCGGGTCCAGAGCTCAGCGTCCGGAGCCCGGAGCGAGCGCCCCCCTTGCGCGCTGCGCCCCGTGCGCTCTCCCTGGCCGCGCTCCGTGCGCCCATGGCCGGCCCCGCTCTCCTGCGGCCCGGGCCGCCGCCGCCGCCGCCGCTGCTGCTGCTGCTGGCCTCGCTCCTACCCCTGGGCCTGGGCCTGGGCCTGGGCAGCCCCGGCTGCGGGGCGCGAGTGGACGTGCGGCTGCGGCGGCCGCAGGCCAGCTACACTCTGCAGGGCGCCCTGCTGGGCGGGCCCCCGCGCATCGCGCCGCCGCCCGGAGCGGGAGCCGGAGCGGGAGCCGGACTGCAGGGCCGCCTGGTGCTGGTGAGCGAGCTGGGCACCCCTGGCACCCCTCTCCCCCTGCACCTGGGGGCAGGGAGGGGTGATGGGGCCTCCCTTCTTCCCCTCCCAACCCAGGGAGCCCCTGACCCCTCCATGGGTCCCATCTCGACCCCTTCTTGGGACCCACTACCCAAAGGGGGTGGAAGAGGGACGGACCATCCCCACTGCCCCAAGCCTGACCCAGGGAGCCAGGAGCCCAGGGACTCCAAAGCACATCTCTCTAACCCTAATTGGAGCCCAGACTTCTCCAGGCACCTGCACTGCCCTGCCAAGCCCAGCCAGGCCCTCCCAGCCGGAGTCCCAGGACCCCAGACCTGTCTGAGTGCAGCTCAAAGGGCCATGCCCCCCACCCCACTCCTAATAGGTAGGGCCAGGGATCACTCCTGTCAGCTTCCCCAGCCTCATCCATATTTCTCAAGCCCAAGGGGCTAGGAATTCCCTTGACCAATTCTTCCTGGCTGGGATTGGACCTAACTGATCTCGAACAAACATCCACCACAGTGAGCCCAGTCCAGGGGCCCATGACCTCCCTAACCTATTCTCCCACCCCACTCCAGTAGGACCTACCCCAAGGCTGGTTTGGGACACTTTATCCTAACCCCAGGGGTCCCAGACTTGTCTAAACCATTCACTTCCCCCAAGCCTTGGTTGGGAACCCCTCCCAGCCTAGACCAGGGAGAGATCCCCCCACCCCAGCCAAACATCCCTTCACTGTACTGGGAGTTACCCTAAGGTCAGCTTGAGCCACTTTATGAAACCCCCACCTGGGACCCACCCATAGACTCCAGCCTGGGACTGATGAACCCAGCCCCCCTTTACCCTAGGGCCATAGCCCAGACTCAAGCAGTCACCCTAAGCTCCAGCACCCCTCCACCAAACTCTCACTGGACACTGGACCCATATTCCCTGGACCTTACAGCATCCTAGCTCCAGAGTGGGAAGGGGCTTTAGAATGTACACACAACCCCTTTTATGGATCAGAAAATGGAAAGCCCAGGTGGCAGGGGCAGGCTTTGAACCTAGGTCTGCTATAATCTAGTGTTCGTTTCAGTCCCCTGGCCCTGGCCCCAAACAGCTACCAACTTACACCACGTACCCCTGCCCTGGCCCCACACTGCTGCCAACCTACATACACCCAGGTACCCCTGCCCTAAACCTTGGGGCTGGCCTTGGATTATTTATCTCACAACCCAGACCCTGATTACAATGGCCCGACCCCAAGCCCCTAGGACCCTGGCCCCGGCCCCCAAACCTGACCTTCATACCTTTGCCTCTGGATACCCAAACCCCAAACAAAGCCCAGACTTTCAGATTCTCAAGGCTGCTCAAAGTCCCAGGACCATCTTCTCTGTCCCTCTGACCCCAGATATCCCAGATGCTAGCTCTGGAGCCTGCAGACCTCACTCTGCTACCTCCCAGCTGTGTGAGGCTGAGCTGGAGGGCAGATGGCCTTGAAGGCCCTTTCAGGGCCTCAGAAATATATGAGCCCGTAATTTTGAAAGTAGCATCCCCCCTTGCCCCCACCCCCACCCCATCAGGACTCCAGACAGAACTCTCCCAGCCTTACACAGCAGCCGCTAGCTCGCCAGCCCCTCCCCAGCCTGATCCAAGCCCACTCTGCTCAACCCCTGGCCTCCTTCTGCCTCGCCCCCTCACAGTCTTCCATGGCCCTAGGTGGGGGACGAGGAGCCCCAGCTTGAGGCTGGTGATGATTGGATCGGAGTGGTCCCAGTGGGTGAGGAGCAGGCAGAGGCCCAGGGAACCAGCCCTGAGGAGTCCTTCACTTCTGCTGTGGTCAACAAGGTATTGTCCCTGGGAGGCTAGGCTGGGAGGGTGGGCCAGAGAGGGGCCCTGGGAGAATGGGCTGGGGAGAGAGTGGTCTTGGGGACACCACAGGGCCCACTGCGCCCACTGCTCCACCTCTGTCCTGCCCCCACAGATGAAGCGAGCTCTGGTCCTGGGAGCCTCGGCCTTGCTCATCCTGGCCCTGAACCAGAATGCTGTCCGAGAGGTAGGCAGGCTCAGGGTGGGCCAGGGCATGGGTGAGGCTGGGAGGCTGCCTGGGGAGAGCCCTGGCCCACACACTGACCTCTCTGTTACTGCTCACCGAGAAGCTGGACGTGTCCCAAGTTCTTTCCAAGCCCATCATCGTGGTCCAGATGTCTGACAATGTCACAAAACTCCTGAGCGCTTTGTTAGGGTGAGTGGGGACCTGGGAGCCAGAGCTGGGACACGTGAGTCTACAGTCCCAACACGACGGCTTGCCCAGCTGTCTCAGGGCCTTTCTCTTAAGACCTTACTCTCCTTATCTGTAAAATGGGCACAGGGAGAGGAAAGGGGGCTGGTTGTTCAGTGAACAAAGGGAATGTGTGCTCTCTTAAGACAAAGAGTTGTTGTGGGGCAGGCCTGACTGTCCCACTAATGGGTGACCCAGCCAGGGCTCCCGGACAAGGTTTGGACACCAGTCTTGTCTTTGGCTTTTCCTCGACAGGGGACTGCAGGCCACGGCCAAGATCACTTCTCAAGCCATGCTGCTGGAGAATGTGGGCCTGACACTGACCCTGTGGTCCACCTGCGGCCTATCTAGGGGTGGCCTCTATGGGGAGTGGCAGGGTGTGATCTGCCCTGGAGAGAGTGGCTCCAGGGTCCAGGTATGTGTGGGCTAGGGCCCAGGGTGGGAAAGCATGCTGGGTCCCCTGCTTCTCGGCACTCACTGTCAAGTTGTCCACTCCAGTGACCACGGTTCATGTCTTAGCTCCTCCTCCAGAAGCTCCCTGAGGGGAGGGCTGCAT
>NW_027187141.1:0-7973 GCF_028583685.1 Petaurus breviceps papuanus | reverse complement strand
AGGTGGGGTGGCTAGGTGGCACAGTGAATAGAGCACCAGCTCTGGAGTCAGGGGAACTTGAGTCCAAATCTGGCCTCAGACACTTAACACTTACTAGCTGTGTGACCTGGCCTACCTTCCCCCCTCCAAAAAGAAAACACAAAAATACAAGAGAGAACAGAGGAGGGCAGGAGATGGTGTGGCAGACTAACCATGTGACCCTGGAAAAGATACTTGAACCATTCAGCCTCAGTTTCTCTATCTCTAAAATGAGAATAATTCTTTCACCTGCCCCTTGGTCCACCCCCATCACAAAGGCTGTTATGAGAATGTTTTTTAATGTGCTTTGTCAGCCTTAAAGCCCTCTAGAAATGTGGCCTACTCTAATTAATCCAGCTGGGCCATGGTGGTGGCTTGCTGAAGAAGTCGGCTCCCTCCAGGGGATGGCAAGCCTGGTGTCCCCAGAGTGGAGTGAACAGAAGGACCAGAGGTAGGGGAAGGCTAGAAACGTAGGATTGGAGCCAGCCTGGGGCAGGGAGGGGAGAGGAAGACAACCTTGAATGGTCAGCCAAAGAGCTTGGTCATAGATAAATGTTTGTTGCAGGAATGGGTTCTAGGGAGCCATGGGAGACTTTGGAGCAAGGGGGATGATGTGGGAATTAGAGCAGTCTCTCTGGCAGCATGTGTTGATGGACTGGGGAAGACTCATTAGGTTTCTATCACAGTAGTGCTGCAGGAGGCGGAGCTGAGAAGCAGAACTAGGGTGGAGACCACAGGAGAGAGGGCAGGGAAGCTCAGAGGCTCCCAGAAGCCAGGCAGCAGGATATCTGGTGCTGTATCCGAGGACTCTCCTCCCTGGGCCTCAGGTCATCTCAGGGCTCAGAGCTTGCCTGTGCCCAGTGACCCTGGGCAAGTCATGCCTCCTAGGGCTGGCTTCAGCCTCCTCTGAAATGAGGGCTTGGTTTGGTTAGAGTCATGGTGATGGGCAGGGAAGGGTCACCAGGTTTGTGTGTACCCAGAAAAGAGTGTGATGGCAAAATGGAGGGTGAGAGTAAAAATAAAATGTAGATAGGAAATAAAACCAGCCCAATCAAGGCAGATGAAGATGCTTTCTGAGGCCCCTCCCAGCTCTGACATCCCCTGTTCTGAGGCCCCTCCCAGCCCTGACACCCCCTGTCCTCAGGCCCCTCCCAGCTCTGACCCGCCCTGTTCTAGGATCCTTCCCAGCTCTGGTTCTGATGCTCAGGGGCCCAGGGAGGCTTTTCCAGCAGTCTAGCTCCTGGCACAGGGCTGAGCCTTCTAACCCCAGTGTTCCTTTCCCAGAAGTACCTGCAGAAGTTATGGAACACCATCCTGCTGGTGGCCTTGCTCCTGTGCCTGGGCCTCATCATCCAGGCCCGGCGGCAGGCCCGGCAGGGCCCAGCAGAACCTGACCCCCAGGTGAGAGCCATGTCCCCCCTTTCCCTGCTCTCCCCCATCCCACGGCCCCTCTCCGCTGTACTGGGCGCCTTCTCTCCCCAGCTGGACCTCAAACAGCACATCCTGCGGACACTCTCGGCCCTCAAAACCCGGCGCTATCATCCTGGCCGCCAGCACCGGGCCAACGTGCCTGACATCCAGACCTGTGCCATCTGCCTGGACCAGTTTCATAGAAATCAGGTGAGAGCCCATGAGTTGGAGTGTGTGAGGATGAGGCCTTGGGGCAGAGACAGAGGGTGATCCCAAAGTCTTAGTGCATCTGAAAGCAGCACACACACGTGTGAACACACACACTCCCACCCCTGGGCACACTATCACAACTTACTTCCCTGATCTAGGCTTCAGTGTCCTCCTCTGCAAAATGGGGCTAGTGGCTCGAGAGACACAACCTCACAGACTTCTAGGAAGGGTCTGATGAGCTCTTGGGATATAAAAACACTTTTTATGCTGACACGCCTGTGCAGACACTAGGGGGTATGCAGCCAAGGTGGCACATAATGCTGGGCCTGGAATCTGGGAGACTCGAGTTCAAATCCTGGCTCAGACACTTAGTAGCTGTATGACCCTGGGCAAGTCACTTCCTGTCTGCCTCAGTTTCCTCAAGAGTAAAATTGGGATAATAACAGCACTCACCTCACAGGATTTGTAATGCGCTAGGCACAGTACCTGCCTGTATAAATGCTGTTGTTACCATCACAGTCTTAGAACATAAGGTCCAGAAGGGGCCTTAGAGACAGCTTTGGCACTGGGTGCCCCAAGTCTCTAGGGGCTTTGGCCAAGGTCACATAGGCTTTTCTCCCCCCTTGGAGGTCTGGGCTGGGGCCTTGGCCAAGGTCATGCAGGCTTTTCTCCCAGTTGGGGTCCAGGCTGGGACAGGGGAGCAGGGCCCAGGCCTCAGGGATCTGGCTTCTGCCTTCTGTCCCAGATGTGTGTGAGCAGGGCCTGCTTCATCCTCCCTCTCCCCTCTCGTCCAGTGTCTGAGGGTCCTGCCCTGTCTCCATGAATTTCACCGGGAATGCATAGACCCCTGGCTGCTCCTTCAACAGACCTGCCCTCTGTGCAAACACAACATCCTCGGTAACCAACATCCCCCAGGCTCCTACCCCCAGGAGCATGGCTCCCCTCTGCTCCCCAGGTCACCCATGGGCTTGTCTCAGTCGTCCCTGGCCCCTGGTCAGTCCCCAGTGAAACCACCTCAGGGCATGTGGGCCACTTTGGGAGGAAAGAAGAACCCCACCCTCCAACAGGAAGCCAGAGCAGGGGATGAGGCAGGCCGGCGGTGCAGGGAAGGGGACTCCTGCCTGGTCCCTGAGCTGGGGGGGAGGCATCCTGATGCCTGCTCTTCCCTTGTCCCTGCAGGGAGCTCTTGGGCTGAGAGCTAGCCCCAGCCCAGCCCTGGAAGACCAAGGGGGCAGAGAACTCCATCTTCGAGGTGCCCTAACTCTCCACGCCCATGTGGCGATCTCAAGGAACACCATACCTCGCCCATGCAGAACGCAGATCATCTCAGCCAGGAAGGCGAACCATCCCTGGGCACCTTCCACCTCCACCCAGGAGCAGAATGCCCATGCTGCATCTCCCCTCCCTATGGGAGGGAGGCCTCCGGCTGAGCCCGTGGTGACAGCAGGGGCAGGTGGGCCGCCTGGAGGTCCAGCCTGTGGGGGCTCCATTGAGGCTAAGTCAGCCTGATGGGAGAGGCCGGCCAGGCAGAGCCTTGGTCACTGACCACCAGGGAGCAGCCCCTGTGCTCCTCCTTGGAGCTTAATTTCACACTAATTTATTAGGGTTATTAATGCCTAGAAGGGGCTGGAGGGGAGGGCCCGGCCTGCTGGGCACTTCTGTGTACAGTGTATAACATTAAATCAGAGACACTTGCAGCTGCCGTCCCATGCTTCCATCCTGGATGCACACGAACCTGCCCCAGGCCGGCCTCCCTCCCTCCCTTTCTGCTCAACCAGGTCCCTCCTGATGTGGCCACGTAGCCATGGAGCTGGAAGGGACCAGGCTGATCTTTCCATGGACATACTGGTTCATACCCCCCTCTCTTCAACCTGAGTACTGGTGTCAGCCTGAGGGAGAAGGGAGGACTATGGGTCCATGGGGGGTGGGGGAACTGGGGGACCAGAATCAGCATGAGGGAGCTGTGGGTCCATGGCGGGGACCTGAGGGGCCAAAGTCAGTCTGAGGGAGCTGGGAGCCCAAGGCGGGGGCCTGGGGCACCGGAGTCAGCCTGAGGGAGGTGGGGGTCCACATGGGCTTCAGGGGGGCTGGAGGCAGGACAGACCTCTGGGATAGTGAGGACAGTCCTGAGAGCCAGGACCTCTGGTTTCTAGCCCCGGCTTTTCCATGTGACCTTTTTGGATAAGCCCCCTCCCCTTCATGCCTCAGTCTGCTGCTCTCTAAAATGGGGTTAGGTGTGCTCAGAGGTCTCAGCTCTAAACCCTAACAGAGGTACTTGCTGGGGAGCTGGGGGGAGGAGTGAAGGCTGAAGCTCTGAGGTCCAGAGGCCAAGGGTCATCTGTGTCCCCCCCAGTCTCCATGTCACCCACCTCCCTTCTCCACTCTGTGGCAAAGTCTGGGCCCAGTGCCTGCTCCCCCACCCCAGAGGCCTCCTCTGGCTAAGGCACCAGGCTTGCCATCTATCTGCCTGTTCCCACCAGGCCTTGGTGCCCAGGTCTGGGGAGGGCCCTGAGGCCCCACCCTTTGCCTGGCCCATCTGCCACCCCCACCCTGCTGGGCCCTGCCCTGAGGCTGCTGCAGCTACAGTCTGGTGGAAGGCAGAGGCCGGTGGCTTTATTGATTCATGGGGTAGACTGGTCAGGCCATCTTCTGGTCCCCATGGCTGCCTCCTGCTACCTCAGCTGGTGCACAGAGCCCACCAAGCTGCGTTTCCCGCTGCCCTTCCCTCGGAGCTCCATGTAAGCGATGCTGGTGCTGCCAGAGGCCTTAGCGGAGCCTGTGGTGGTGAGGGGAGAGCGGGAGGACCTCTGGCTGGGAGGAGCCTTGGGGCGGCCGAGCTGGGGCCGGGAAGCACGGCCAGAGACGCTGCTCTCACTGCTGGGTCGGCTGTTGGCAGGACGGTCCCGGCGGGCAGCAGACACACTGTGGTGACTAGTGGAAGGAAGGAGGGTACGGTGACCAAGGGCTGGGGCCCAGCCCCACCTGCCCACCTATTTACTGTCATTCGGACACTCACCCTGGAGAAGGTCTTCGGGAATGGCCCAAGGTTCCTGTTTGGGTCCCTTTAGAAGGTGAAGACCAGAGCTGGGCCTCTGGGACATGCTGGAGAGAAGCACAGAGGGTCAGAGCTGGGGACAGGGGGCTTTAGGACAGGGAATGTTAGAGCAGAGAATCAGGGTTCAAATCCTGCCTCTAACACTACCTGGGTGGCTCTCTGGCCTGTTTCCCCAACTGTAAAGCGAAGGGGATTGGCCCAGTTTGGCAGCCCCTGAGCTGCCCCTACTCTAGACCCATCCTTTCCTAACTCCTCCTTTTCCATTTCATGGGCACAGCATGTAATTTAGAGGGTTTTCCCCACAAGTGGCCATGGAGAAGAACAGCTTGTCCTCATGGAAATCTCCTCCTGGGTCTGTTGTCTTCCCAGGGCACCAAGGTCACACAGGCCCTGTGTGGCCACAGAGACAGTGGACCTCAGGCCTTTGTAAAGGTGCTGTGGCCAGCCCTGAGGTCTCTGATGCTTCCTGCTCATGATAAGAATGTCTCTGGCCAGGTCCCCTCAGCCTTCTACAATGCAGACCCCGAGAATGAGAAGCAATAGTGTGTCAGGGGGTGGGGTGGGCATCCTGGAGCCCTCTTCCCGGCCCTCTGGGACCCCAGGCTCTCCTGAACCACTGCTGGAGGCCTCCCCATAGAGGCCTCTGCTGAAGAACGGGGTTGGGAGTCAGTGGAGCTGGGTCCAAATCTTCCTTGGCCTCTCTCCAAGCTCAGACAGGTCCTGCCTTCCTGCCTGGTTTCCTCCTCCTGTTCCAAGCCTGACCCTATACCTTGGGCCCGGCCCCCAGGAGGCTCTGAGGCCCTTCACCTTGAGGCCGCCTTGCTGGGCAACCTCCTTCAGCTTGGCCAGCGTGGCCCGCAGCCGCCCATTCTCCTCCTCCAGGACGCAGATGCGAATGTCATTGGCCTGCACCTGCCTCTCCATGTCCTCGGCCACGTTCCCGGAGCCTGTGGGAATGGGCACATGTGGCCCCTGATGCCCGCTCTGAGGAGGAGCCTGGGGCCCAGAGAAACCAAGGACCAGCCCTGAGGGCCACACACTCACCCCAACCACCCAATAGCACCTTGCTTTGCCTTTTGGGGTCAGGGCTTCACACATGCATTCACCCTCACCTTTGCACACCCACCAGCACTCACACACACACACAATCACTCACACATACACCCACACTCACACTCATACCCACATATACCCACACTCACACCCTCGTACACCCACCAGCACTCACACATACTAGTATACTCAGTCACCCACACATATACATACACCCACACTCACATTTATACACACACCCTTCCTCACATTCACACACACACACACACACACATCCCTTGTGACAGTCAGAGGCAGGATTTGATCCCAGGCATCCCATGGCACAGGGAAAGCTGATCCAGCACTTACAAAAGCCCCAGGGCCCCGAGGGAGGCCTCCTGGGGGGAAGGAGGAGGGCTCAGCACCTGCCTGGCTCTGCTGTAATCCTGACCCCAAAGGGCAGAACTAGGTGCTACTGGGGAGGTGGTGAGCTCCCCGTCCCTGAAGGTCTCCAGCAGAGACTGTAGGACGAGTGCTTGGCAGACTCCTGCTCAGGACTGGGCTCCCTTCCAACTGGGGGTTATGCTTCTTTTCCCTGTTTTATGGATGAAGAGGCTGAGGCCTAAGAGGAGCTGTGTCCAGGGTCCCCAGGGAACAGAAGGCAGGGCTGGCCTGGGCTCTCCCTGCTCCAGGGGACGGACAGCCCATGGGGAGAGGTGGACCTGGGGGCTTCAGTGGCATGGCACGGTACATAGCGGGCAGAGAGTCTGATGACCTGGTTTCAAAATTTGCCTCTGACTGTAACTCCCACCCCGAGACTCTGGTGAGTCCCTTCCCATCTCTGGACCTCAGTTTCCCCCTCTGCCCCCCCCCCCCCCGCTGGAAATCTCTGCTCACTGCTGGTCACAGGAGCTGACCCCCAGCCTCCTGATTCCTTTCCCCTTGATGGCTCCAGGGGCACCCAGGCTGGCCATTCTCTGTCCCCTATGACCAGGGCTGGCCCACTGCCCTCTCTAATGTCCTTGGTGATGTCCTTTACCAAGCTGGGCCGATGAGCATTTATTAAGCACCTACTATGTGCCAGGCACAGCAGTGCCGTGCTGGGGATGCAGAGGCCAAACAAACCCAGGGCCTGCTCTCCAGGCGATGGCAGCGTGCAAACTGCTATGTGTACATGCACATTACAGGGTAAATTAGAGATGATCCGAGAGAGGAGGGAGGCCCTCAAGTGGGGGTGGGCCAGGAAAGGCTCCCTGCAGAGGGGGAATCAGAGCCGAGAAGCCCCAAGACCCTCACGAGGGACCCTGGGCCCCCAGCACCTGAGGGAGCCTCAGGGTGTACAGGCTCCTAGGAAGATTCTGCTGGCCGGCTGCAGCCCTCGCTCCCTCTCTGGCTCCCTGGGCCAGCCTGCGCCTGCCCCCGCCTCCTCTCTCCATCATCCTTGGGGTCGCCTGCACCCCCAGGACCCTGGGCCCCCAGCACCTGCAGAAGTCTCGGGGTTCCTGAGCTCCTAGGCCGGCTGCAGCCCTCGCTCCCTTGCTGGCTCCCTGGGCCAGCTTGTCTGCACCCCTGCCCCCATCACCCTGCCCTCTGCCCTGAAGTGGGCACTTACTCTCAAACTGGGTCTCGCTGGGGACATGGAGGTCAGGGAAGGCCACCAGCAGCCGCTCCCGCTCCTTCAGCTCCATGATCGACTTGTCCAGCTTGCAGATGGTCACTTGCAGCTCCTCCATGGCCTGTTCCAGGCCCTGCTTCTCCTGCTGAAGGTTCTGCAGCAGCTCCTGGGGCCAGGGAACCAGGGAAACAGTGAGGCCCTGCCAAGCATAGCCATCCCAGCTGAGCACAGGTCATCCCAGCCACTGGTACCAAGCAGTTCCTCAGCAGGTACAGGGGTCAGAGACCCTGCCCTGAGGCAGGGTCCCCTCCAGAAAGCCCATAGCCTGAGGGCAGCAGGGGCTAGCTCCCATTGCCCTGGACCCTGGGTAGAATGAAACCTGCCCCACCTCCCTCAGGACATCCTGAGAAAGACCAGGCTAGACCAGCCTTGGAGAGCCAGAGAAGTAGGGGGCCAACAGTAATGGCCATGGAGGGAGAGTGGGCCGCAGCACCTGTCTCTGATGCATCTTGGCCATGGAGGCCACTGATCCTTTGGGTGCTAGAAAACTCTCTAACCACTAAGTCAACTAGTGTTTATTAAGGGCCTACTGTGTGCCGGACCCTGTGCTAAGCACTGGGGCTACAGAGAAAG